>NW_007727949.1:255756-290023 GCF_000696425.1 Galeopterus variegatus | reverse complement strand
TGGGGGGGGGGGGGGGGGGGGGGGAGATGATTCAATATAACTAATGTCTTCTTTCTAAAAAGAATAATAATCATAATAATAATGGTGGCTCAATATAACTAATGTATTCTTTTTAAAAAAGAATAAAAACCAAAACAGATCACCTTAATATGTAACTAAATTCCCAGTAAAAGGACATTCTAAAATCTTATGGACTAAAGAAGAAAAACCAGAGCAAATCAAGTTTGAAATAAAGATAAAGCTGCTTTACCACAGATGTATTATTCCTTTTTCTCTGTGAATAATAATTATTAGCATTTGCCTTCTGTGTAAAGTAATGCCACTAGCTACCAATAATGAAACTCGCCTGGCTTTTTATAAAGCACTGTTTGTCTATCAACTCAATGAATGATTGATATTAGAAGTTTAAGTCTGTATCAGTTTGGAATGCAGTGTAAAATGCTTATTAAAAGCAATTTAAAGCAGAAAGTCAAACTGATAGTATTTTCATTTATATTACCAAGAAAGGAATTCATAAAATGGTACAGAAGGCTTCTGTGTAATGTAAAAATGAAATATCTGTATAATTTAAAAGTGAAGGTTTCTAACTTCTGAGAGTGTTTAGAGAATTTTTTTCCCTTTAAATCTGGAAGCTTTAGTTACATATTTATTAAATTAAATATTTTTAGATCAGCAAAAAATAGTAATAGTTGTCATTAAAAGACCACTTATGTCTTTTCTGTCTTTTACAATCCTATAATGAACAACTTTAAAATTAGAGAAGTCACCTGAAATATACTTAGGTTGAATTAAGAGCTATTATTTGTCATATCTCTTGTATATATGGGATTTAGATTCACAATGAGACACCTAAAATTTCAAGGTTTTTTTCTGTAGAAAAAGGTTAACAACCTTGAAAATAGGAAAAGGTAATATTTCAGTCTGTAATCATTAAATTATATGTTTTATTTCCTTTAGCTTAGAATCATGACTCAAAAAATGGAGCTCTGTTCATATAACTATATAAACTCACTGCTTCCAGGAATCTAACCTCACAAAAACTAATGGCCAACTAATAAATGGAGAAAAGTCTTATTAGGCACTGAGAGGCTAAATAAATAAGAACTGACATTAACCAAAGCTGATAAACCCTATTTCCAGTTCCTGTTATCTCACTGTGCAGCCAGAACTGTTGGCTATTTCTTGTCTAAAACCAATGAGCTGGATCATTTCCTTACAGAAAAATTTCTACAAAAGGTAAGAGAATGCAAAACAATACACAATGTCATATGCAAGATACAATTCATACTAATTTACAAGTTTTTATTTACACTGTTTTATATACACTCCAGGCAGACCTAGTTGATGAGTTTTGTGCTCATATTGTTCTCAAATTATTATGTGAACAGTATGATTTACTACCACATCTCTTTGATTTTGAGAAAATGGTGGTAGCATGGGGTTAGGAGGGAAAAACAAAATCAAACATCACTGGTCAGGTAAGATCATACAGGTATGTAAGGGAAAAAAAGAAAAAAATTGTGGAATTTCGCTTTTTAAAGCATCCAGGCCACTATGGTCTATTGACTAACATTGAATATAAATGAATGCCACTTCTAACAACCATTTTCATATTTACAAAATGAGCTTACTACTAGTTGAGTTATTAAGTAAGGCATTCAAGTTCCTTAGCTCAACATAAAAAGGCAACAGACATCTCAGCAAGCCATAGGACAAATTTTAGAGAAATGATTTTAGAATGCTGTTGAGATTTACCCTCCTTTAGAATCCCTTAAATGGTGAATACAAAGGAAAGCAATTTTGAATTCCATTGCTAACCCTGCACGGTGATCCCAAAAACCTATACAGGAATTAGGAGCATCACAACACCCAAAATGTAAGCCCAAGAGTGGGGACAATAGCTTAAATATCTTTTTTTGTTCCCAAGATCCACTGCACACTCCCAGGGCTAAAATGAGAGCCTTTATTCCTGGTTACATTTACTTCTACACATGAAATGGTTTTACTCTGAAACACATAATAATGTCACAGCTAGCAGTTATGCAGTCATCCAGCAGTGGCTCAGTGAATCTCTATTTGAAATAGTTTGAAGTAAGAATACAGAGTAAGGTAGAAAAATGATCTTTTCTCCTCCCATAGTTCTACCAGATATATACTGCTGCACTTTTAGAACGCAAAAAGCAAAAAAAAAAAAAAAAGAGTATTTGAATTGTCATCATTCTACGAAAATGTTCCAACCATAGATAAAAATTTCACCAAAAGTTCATTCTACCATCATAGAAAGCTATTAGTTGTTTAATTGGTTCCATTCATTTAATCAACTAGGCAAAATTCTATTGATCTTACAGTAATGTGGTTTATAAAAACACAAGTGAACATTTATAACATTGGGGAGGTAGAAACCAAATCTTGGTCTAACACTGTTATAGATACAAACATATTTTAAGATTCTACTTATGTAACTAGAATTTACCATTTAAAATGGCCTTTAAGAGTTTCTACGCATTTTATTAGCTTTAAACATCTTGAGATAATCCAAGTATTTTAAAGCACTTGATGAGAATATAAGTCATTTTGAAATAATACATCAGACTCCCCAGAAGATTTCTCAGAGGATAAATCTGTAGTTGCATATTTTGAATATGCAGATCCATTAAGCCAACTTTGTACATGGGCACTTATATGACCAAAGTGCAAAGCCCATCAGACTAATTTTCTAAGTAAAGTTAACCATGACTGTTCAACTCCACACAGCAGTCTTCAAGCCTTGAAGCTTACTTATCTATCCCAAAGATCTATCTTCCTCCCATACAATAATTGCCTGCCTCTTACTCCCAGACAAAATAAAAAATACACTTAAACAAAAACAAGAGAAATAAAAACAAACAGAAGCCTTCCTACCATGAGTATTTCTGCTTAATTCACATTTTGTTATTTGTCAGATTTTAAGTGTACAAGATCAATGTCCTAAAAGTTCTTTATTTAATTCTTCTAACTGCCTCAACATATTACTCTGAACTTTTATGTATCAAGTAATCATTTGCTATCACTCTAAAGACATGGAACCAAACTAAAACATGAAACCAAAATGTAAGGAATGAATCTGGATAGGTAAAAAAGAATTCATCTAAATGTTATTTTCTTATTTCCAAGTATGATAAACTTTGTAAATTTGTTTCAAAATTTAGCAATACTAGCTACTATTTAATAAATAAAAACAGAGCATCTCAATAAGTAAAGCAAGATTTTTGGTTAGAAACAATTTGATAGAGTAAAATTTTTTAAACTGAAACTAGTAACTTAAATGGCCATGTTTAGCATTTGAAAACATTACCTAATAAATATTTTGGTAACATCAAATCATTATACTTATTCCAAGATTATATGGTAAATATTTATATTTATATTGAAAGAGAGGGGAAATTAATTCTAAGTTATATTCCCCCCAAAAAGAAATGCTCCCTAATATTCAATTCAAAAAGATGTACCACCAATAGAGACAGTATATTTCACTCTCCTAAACAGATATTTTCATATGAACATCCCAAGTTATCATACAGTCAACAACTGGCATTTCAGAAGAAAATGATTCATTTTACTTACAGTGCATCAAGATAAAAAGGTTACACTGAATGACAATAATGTGTACTAAAATTAATACTATTAAAGTAAAACTTTAAAAGAATTTCTCTGGAACATTTTCATTGCTAATACTCAAAACAGATGAAACAGATGAAAACAGTCACAAAATCATGTTAAATGTATAATAAATAATTCACATATAACATAGATTAAAGTATCAAAGAAAGGCTTAAACAGACATCTTTACACCTTTTGCAGATTTAACAAATTTCTACTCTACCACATACTGATAGCAGTAGGTATATTTCTTGACATTATTTGGTCTATTTAAAAAATTGACTGGTTGTTAAGAGGCATAATTTGTAAAGCAAAATAACCAAATAAAATAACAGAATTTTAACAAATATTGGCTTTTTGGAATTTCTTAAGAAAAGATTCACAAGCATTGCTCAGCTACTTGAGAAAAATTAAATCTCTTCTTTACTCAGGCACTTTTAATGCAGTAACCTCAGGCTTCATTTTAAAGTACTGGTTAAAACGAACAACTGCATATCTAGTGAGAAAAGAGAATAACCAGGAAATTAGTCAAAGCTGAAAAACTTAATCCATCCTTTACTTCCACTCACCCTTCTAAGCTGGTTTTTTTAAAAGTTTAAGATTTTCTAAGGACGTATTTTTAGTTTATTGCACCACCTACTGGACACTTTTCTAATACTGAGAGCACTTAGCTTGCAGCAGATTTCTTCACAGACCAATTATTAAATATATGCAGGCTTTACAATATTTGACTGAAAATAACTGCAGTGTTCTCTATGAGTTCTAGTTGTTAATACAAACAAAAGTAGAGACAAATGCAATGCATACAGTAAAACTAAACTTACCCAAGGAAGTCAAACTCAATAGTAGAGTATTTGGCTTGAATCAAAGACCACAATCCCCAAAAGAAATGCGAAGCCTTTAAGGAGGAAAGAAAAATCAAAAATTTTGGTAATGAATTTCTTTGTTAAACAAATATCAAATTATCAATTCTATCCTCTTCATCAACTCCATTCCTGATACTTTTTTTTTCTAGTAAGCCAGACATCAAAGAAATTTGCAAAAGTGCAAAATAATACCATTCTTCTCATTAAGTCATTTTTTACTCTGGAAAATTGTCTTTACACTTAAAAAAGTGGTTATTTAACATGTAATGACTTTATTTTTAGTATACATTGAATAAATATTTTAAATTTTATTTTCATTTCTAATATAGTGAATGTTGATAAAAATGTTTATAACTCATGTAAATGAAAGGTCACAGAAGTCTTCAAAAAATATTCTAAAGTGTAAAGGGGTTCTGAGGTCAAAAAGTTTGAGAACCAGCTGGCCTTAGAGTGTGGTGATGATAACACCAAGGTCCAGGGTTCAATTTCTGTAAAACACATACACACACGCATGCACGCGTGCACGTGCACACGCGCGCACACACACACACACACACACAAGAGTACCTCTTGTCTAAATCACCTTGGCATATTTTAAGTGATATAAAATTATCTGTAGATGGTACCCTAATCTCTTTACCCTACTAAAAGTTTGTTCTGTAGTGGAGACGACTGAGAAATCAGGAGTCATTCTGAATTTAAAAATAACATCGACCTAGCTCTTCTCACCATTTCAAGCACAGCTGGTAACTATATTTCTCAATCAATTTTTATTCAGATAGCAATATACATTAACTAAATGATTCCACACTAGAGAAGGATTATACATAAAACCTCACAAAAAATCTCATTTTTGTTAGGCAGCTCTTTTTATAAAGTGAAAGATGAAAAATTTATTCATAACATTAGGTTCTAAGTATATAAAAAGGCAGGAAAGAGCCGATTTATCACGTGCATTCTTTTAAAAAAAAAAGTCCAAATAAAATAACATTCTGTGATTTACTTATACTATTTCTCTCATGTTCAGAAGTTATGGATATGTAAGTCTGTTTAAATGGCCATGTTTAGCATTTGAAAACATTACCTAATAAATATTTTGGTAACATCAAATCATTATACTTATTCCAAGATTATATGGTAAATATTTATATTTATATTGAAAGAGAGGGGAAATTAATTCTAAGTTATATTCCCCCCAAAAAGAAATGCTCCCTAATATTCAATTCAAAAAGATGTACCACCAATAGAGACAGTATATTTCACTCTCCTAAACAGATATTTTCATATGAACATCCCAAGTTATCATACAGTCAACAACTGGCATTTCAGAAGAAAATGATTCATTTTACTTACAGTGCATCAAGATAGTTGCTGGTCCCGGTCCGGTACGGGCGTGACACTGAGGGTTGCGGTCCGTTGCCGGACACACACAAAAAAAGACGAAAAGGAAAAAAAATAAATAAAGAAATAAAAATAAAAGGGCATTTTAATTTCAGGCTATTCACCCCTGTTGCAAAGAAAAATGCAAGCTTTATATATACTAAACTAAAATAAACCCCGTTTTCTCAAAAACCCCAATGTAACTCTTAATGTTTTACCTAGAAAGAATCCCAAGTCTTCGTACAATGTGTCTGAAAACTCCTCAAAGCTTAAAAAACCCTCTATGTACACTCTATTTGGTTTTATAGTGTTTGCGCTATTAATTAACTACGATAAACAATAACAAGTGAGGTCTTGTAATTTTTAGAAGTCTGAGCAATAAACACTTATTAACCATTTATTTAAAAACTTGTATACTCTGATTTTATTCAGACCTGTTTTTCCCATTTATCAAAGCAGCTTTACAATGTATATATGCCATCCTCTTTATAACAAGTGATCAAGAAAGTAGTCATCCACAGAGGACATAGTATTTAAGACATGTCTATAAGGAACAAGAGGAATTTGCCAGGGGATATAGGGAAAAGGGCATTCCAGTGAGAAGGAATAACCTATACAAAAGAATGCCAAGCATGAAACATCATGGTGTATGTAGAAACAAAATGACTCTGGTAGAACAGGAGAAGAAGGTGGAAAACAGCAGGATATAAAGACGGAATTTATAGATGCTAATATTTGGGTTTTATTCTGTAGGTCATAAGAAGTCATAAAATAGGCAAGTGTTGTACACAATTAAGTTCATGAATCAGATTAGATTCTAATCACTGAACAAGATCACTTTTTTAATGTACGGGATGAATTAAAGACAAAAAACTGAAGGCAAAGAGACAAGCAAAGACTAATCTAGATTAGGCCTTAATTGGGGTGATGGCATTAAGAAGGGGTTGAATTGAAAAAATTTTAGGAACCAAGAACAACAGAACTTGGAAACAAAAAAATCTAAGGATAAGGAAGAAGAACACATGAGAAAATTTTCTGGTTTTAGAATATATCAACTAAATGGATGGTGTTTTAATTAAATCAAAATAGTAAAATCAAGAGTAAATACTGAGGTAGAAGGCAGAGTGCACAAAGTAAAATAGAGGTTTAGACATGTGGTCAGATACTAATGGGACCCTGGAGAGAAACAGTCTGGAGCTCAAAAGTGGGAAGAAACTCAAATTGGGATGATTAACAGAAATAAAAGCCTTACGACTAAATCACCCAATGAAAGTAATATCAAGTGAAAGGAGGGGGCAGTCCCAAAATCAGAACACTAGAGAATACTAACATGTAAGAAGGTTGGGGGAAGAGGAGGAAAAAAGGAGCCAGGGGAGGAGACTAAGCAGGAAAGTACAGAAAGAGAAGAACCAAGGAAGAATGCATCATGCAGCTTTCAAATGATTCCAAACACTTACATAGTTTGCCACGTGAATGATACATGTTTCGCTGTAGTAAAAACTTGGGAGTGTATTGCCCCCTCCGTTCCAGAATATGACATCTTATCAGACCCATACGTGAGATATGCGGCTACTCTCCTCCTCTTGAGAACAGAAGTCTCATCAGAGCCCATATGTAAGAACTTGCAGCAAACTCCCCCTCCCTCTTGGGAATGCTACATCACACCTTATCAGACCCACATGTGAGTTACTAACCTCAACCATTGAACTTCAAAATACATATAAAACTAGGAGTTTGACATTACACGAGCTTAGGTTGTGACAGGCTGCACTCTGTCAACCATTTCTCCAAACTCGAAGAGCTCAGGCCTTGACAGGCCTTTGAGCTCTGAAACCTTATCCACCAGCACCACCCTCTAGCATCGAGGTACTTTAGATGTCATCATGAATCTCTACTGTGTTGGTCAAGCCAGTTTCTCCCAAGAAACCGCTCGTAAAAAGGTATACCTTATTCTTCAATTAGACTTTACTTTCCACAGTAAAGTAAGAAGTTTAAAAAGTAAAAAAAGTAAAGTTCCATCCTAATCAAACTAGACTTTAATAGTTTTAAAGTAGTGTTCACTCACTGAACTTCATAGAGTTCACTCACTATGTGGTTAATGTACCTCGTCTATCACGTGTATTCACTGTGAGATTTGCTCACATTATTCTCCCCCTCTCTAAGCACTGTGAACCTAAGAGCCAAAAAAAAAAATTCTCTTTGTATGGCAATAAACTGTGTGATTCATATAATCATACTTTTATCATCTACTTATTTTCACCACACAGAACAAAAATGAATCATAAAAGTCAATGAAAAAGAAAATTTTAAGAATCAGTGGTAAATACTGTCAAATGCTATGGACAAATCAAGCAAGATAAGGACCAAAAAGTTTAAATTAGACTTAGCAATTACATCATTATCGGTAACCCTTACCTGAATTATTTTTTTTTAAGTAGTGTGGAAAAAGGCAGATTGCAGTGGTCTGCGGAGTGCATGAAAGATGATAAAGGAGAAAGATTGAAGGTTTGCTTTTATTTCACCCTACATTCCTAATTATTTCTTCAAACACTTGAGATTGACAAACATTATTGATCAGTGGGATGAAATTAAAAGTTGGTGAAAGATAAACTGGCTAGCTAAAAAGAAGCTATAAAAACAGTCTTGAAAAAGAAAAGAATATCAAAAGGAGAGGTGGTAATCTCAGTAAAGGGTACTGACAAAGCCATGTGTGAGTGTTCTGCTAAGTTCTGCTGTCTTCTTTCTTTTCTGAAGATAGAAAGAGCCACTGATGCAATAAAGTAACATATCCCAGAAGAAAAAGGGCAAGAAAAGCACACAGACAATCAGAAGAATCTTGATAAAATAAGAAGAGGAATTCAGACAAAAGCTGCCTTAAGAAATAAAGGGTTTTCAATGGTTTCTTAATGAAGAAAAATTAGAAACTGGTATCAGAACCTCAGAGCATAATAAACTTACCATACATGCTCATGCAAGAGCTAAGTATATGTAAATTCAGAGAACATGCTAAATGAGGAATACTATTTAAAAGGTATTGAAATTTTATGTCTCTATCAACCGTCCCTAATCCTTTTTCTATCAGACCTTCTACTGAATGTATGACACTGAATATATTTGCTACACGTTTTATGGAGATATTCTTTCTTTTTTTAAATCAGGTTAAATAAGTTTCCTTACAATTCTAATTTACAAAGAATTTTAAATAGGAATGGGTGTTAAATTTTAACACACACAAAAAAATTATTTTGTGCATCTTATTTGCACTTCTAAATTATAATCATTTTGAAGGAAAGCACCATGTTTTTAGTTCTTTTTTAAACTTCCAATCTACCTGACCTAGAGTAGCAGTAAGTACTTAATATCCAATTAACGAATATTTATAAACAACTTGATGATCAAACCAGAAGTAACTGTATCCTTCAATACCATGTAAAGATACAAATACAATATGCCAAAAAAGGGGTTAAACATCATCAAAAGTTTGCAAGGGAACCCAAAGTAGCAAAAAATGTGACTGCTGATTAAGAATTTATGAGCTACATGTACTTTAGGTAGAAATTAATAAATTCAATGCTGACGAATATGAGAAATTAAATGGGTACATGGAAAAAATACAAATTACAGCAACAATAATATTCGTTAATACAGACATTGGCAAAAATAGGAGTATTAAGTTGATTCTGAAATCCATTCATCCTAATGAGAAAGAAAGCCCTACTTCCCTACTTTAAGATCATGCTTAAATAGAACAAATAGAAACAGCAGGTATCCTAGGACCAGCTGGAGAGCGTGCCATTAACTGAACCAACAGTTCTACTGAAAATAGATATCAGAACAGCAGGTAAAGTCACATTTCAGCGCAGCCTCTTACTTGAGAAGTATTCTAAGTGACTCTGGGAAAATGATGCTCTTAAAACTATGGAAATAGTACACTTGCTAGGGTCTACTTGTGAAGACAATATAGCAAATATTCCCCATGTCAATTGTACAAAATTATATTAAAACTAACAAGTAGCTAAAATAACTTTGACCTAGTATTCAATTTAACTGTCTAACACCTTAATTGTAAACTCATTCTAATACATCACATTATTCTCAAAAGATAATTTAAATAAACTAATTTTTTTAAACAAATGCATGTAATGAGACGTGGGTCTTAATAAAACATTAAAATATTAAAGAAGCTGGGAATAACTGCCTATCAAATGAGGGTCAAGAAGACAAAACACTGAACAAGTCATGCAAATTTAATTCTACTAGTTGTTCCAAACTACCTTTATCATAACATTAAGATGTGATAATTAAAAGTGTTGTGGAAAACCTCATTTTCCATAAACCTGTCTTTAATTATATGTTTTTCATAATGTAAAGAAAGAGATATAAGAAACTGCTTCACACATTAATCCTAACCCGAACTAGAATTCATTCATTAAATAAATAATCACTAAGCATCTACAATATGGCCAGGCACTGTTCTAGGAGGTGGGGATACAGTAGTGCATGAAACAAAATTTTTGTCCCCAAAAACAATGCAACAGGGTAAACTATAAACAGTGTTAACTATGAACAACCATGTTTTTTCATTATTTTGAAAAAAAATTCACAAAACTTAAAACTGAGAAAGTGTTTTACAAGATGATGAAAATTTAGAAGATCTTAAAATTATATTGAGAATCTTTCATTGTTTACATTTAAACTTACCAATGCAAACTGATTGACTTGAATGAAGAGTATTTCTACCTCCTTTTCAGTAACTTCAGTACCAAAGCCCTTATATTCTTTGTAGGCTTCAAGGTAAGAACGCAGCCACTGGCCTTGTAGTTCTCTATCTGGATAGAGACTATAGTCTACATCACTCATACCTTTAGAAAAACAAAATGCATTCAAGATTTTAAGAATTCATACTCTTCTGCATACTTTAATAATCCTTACCACCAACATATTTTGTCATATCACCATAATCAGTTCTCATTGCTTCAATTTTCTCCTCAAAGTATACAGCTTGAATCACCTGTATTAGAAGCTCAAAATCTGCATTTTAAGGAAATTCTTAAGCACATTAACATTTGGAGCACTACCTCAAACTGTGGCTCTAAAACTTTTCTGATCATGACTCGTGGTAAAAAAACACACATTTTTATTGAGACCTTATACATACACCTAACTGATAATTAAGTTTCACAAGATAATATCTACCCCAACTACATATTCCAACTCTCATACTTTCTATTTCTACTCTTTTCCATTCCCTGTAAACAAAAGTGATAATCCCACCAATCTGATTTCATGATATAGTTTAAAAATACTAACCTAGAAGATAATGTTCATACTATTTTGCCTAGCACTGAAGGTTCTTCGTAAGTTGTTCTAAACCCACCTCTCTAGTCTTATAATCTTCTATTCTCCTTCATGAATTTTATATCCTACAAAAATAAGCAATTCATCTTGAAGTTTTCTTCCCCTTTCCCGAAGTGCCTTCCCTTCTCTTCTATTTGCACATGCAAACTTTATCTTTCAAGCTTCAGCTCAATTTTTTTCTCCACAAAACCGTTCTAAGATCACTAGAGTTTCCTCTTTCACATCCACAGCAGTAACATCTGTATTACTAACACGGTGATATCTCATTATATGCAAAGTTGGTTTCCTCTTCTATAGGTGATGTATGTGAAAATAAGTACAGCACATACATGTGGCTATAGCATGTATATGATAAGCTTGGTGGAGGGAAATAATTTCCCAATCTGGTAATCTGAAGTATATAAAAATACATGAATACATGGGTATACACAAATATAAATTCAGCAATGAAAAATTCCTACTAGGTGTAAACCATCCAAAGGAATTTCCTAATTTTCAGTTTTAGAGAATTTCATGTTTCTAAATATAGAGTCATTAAATGAATTTTAAATTAATGCTACTTACATTTAAAAAAAACTAAAACTTTTATACTTAATGGTTGTTATAGATTAATATTCAGGGGTTAAAAAAACTTTTCAATATTCATGGCCAAAAAAAAATTCTTTTTTTTTTTTTAGCTTTTTAGTTAACCAACATTCCAAAAGCCCAAGTTTACGATGAAAAAAGCAAAGCCTCCTAAATGATAAAAAAAATTAGGTTCCCATCTTAGTCCTCTCTATTTTACTGTGACCTTGGTGAGTTACTTTCCTCATCTGTAAACTGGGTAATATTACCTTATAGGATCACTGTCGAGAAAATAATGAGATGAGATTTACAAAGCACCTAGCACTGTATCATGTCTTAACAGAAGTAACAATCATTTTTCTCCTATCCATTATTTTCTGATGGCAATTAAGATATTTTGGTCATCTCCTCTTTCCTCCAGTAAGAAACAAAAACAAAGCAAAAAGGTGAACAAGAAGTGAAAAGATATCGTTCCTGCTGCCAGTTGATTTTCTTTAAAGAAAGAAAAAAAAAAATTCTAAAATTATCATTTCAAAGTTAAATAAGTTACTCCATTAGACAAACCCTGAATTTTACCTGCAAATTCATTGAAATGATTTCCAATATCATATGCCAGGTAGTTGTATCCAGAATATTCATAATCAATGAACTGTACATCACCTATGTGAGACACAAAAACAAAGACATTAAGACACCACATATGAGATCAGAAAACCCCTATGCTATTTGTAATGAAATAGCTTCCAACTGTTTGTCTCATTGTACGTGCTTGGTTACATGCACTTCTGAGACATTACAGGGTAAGGCTGTGAATTTTATGGCAATGAGCTTTACAAAATTCAGATTATGTCTCTTGGTCAACAGCTTCTTTGTAAACACTAATGCCCACTGTATTAAAGAAAAATGAAAATACACTCACAGTCATTCTCTAAGTTCAAACAAAAGTGAAATGTCTTTCACCACATGGGGGCATCAGTTACTTTAAAATTCAAGTTTAATTAGAAATAAAAGCTATCTTTGGAAATTGTTGATAATCTATGCAATTTTATAAAAACTTAATCTATGATATTTCAACAGTAAATTGAAAAGTGTATCTACATATGGAAATCCAATATAAACTTTGAAAAATTTGAATTTTGTAAATCTTGCAGTAATGCTGTAATACTTGCTGATCAACTTAATATCACTAATTTAAGAAGTTAGTTGCTTACATTTTTCTTACATTTTTATAGAATTCCACATAACTAAGGTTTACACATCTGATCAGCATTAAGGTAGTGGTTTCATTTTTTAAAAAGAGAAAAAGAATAGTTTCTTTTTAATGTGTATAAGTTTGAGAAATGTTTACATTAGCTAAATAGATTCCTCTTTTATTACTACATATATGTATTATATATTAATTGTATATTATAATGAATTATAATGTATATGTGTATATAGGTATTTCATTATAATTCTGCAAAGATAATCCTGTCCAAGGGGCATATTCCTACCTACTTTTAATTTTTGAGCACTGACTATTATAAAGGGTTTGGCTCAGCAAAGATATATATAGGTCCTATTTAGACAAGAGAAAAAATAAGGGGGGAAAGAAAAAAAAGAAGAGAGACATATTAAAAAAAGTCAGCGTGGGTCACTAAATACCGAGGATCACAAACTCAAAGGCTTACAGGGGCATGGAGTTAAAATGGTATATACATGAACAGAGGTGGCTGTAAGAATAGTTTCTAACTGCTTATATTATGAAAATGTATAACATCTGCCTAGTTACACTCAAACATCAAGCTCCTTGTCTACACATACTGGCATTTCCCAAATAAAACAGCTTTTGCACTAAAATGTCTTGATATAGATTTGTAAATTTAATCTGAGGAAGTATGTTGATCATATTCAAACAGAAAAACAAAATTCTGTGACAAAAAAAAAATCATGGCAAATGCAGTGTTTTACATAAAAGCAAAAAAATTTTACATAGAATGGTATTTAATATGTAATTCTAATCTTGTATAAATAATAGTCAAGTCTAGAGTAAAATAAGTGAGAATGATCCAAGTATCATATACCAGTTATCAAAATCCAATGCATATTATATTAAATGTAAGATTTTTAAATGTTGGTGACAATAAATCACTGCAACCACAATATATTCTTGAATTCACAGAAAACTATTCCACAAAAAATATTACAGTACACAAAATCACTTTATTAAACTGCAGAACGGGAAGTTGGAACATGTATTAAAATATCTTTTCTAGGAATCACTGGAAGTGAGAGGGTGAAGAGCACCATCATGGTAAAATATGCCCAGCCATGAAAATAAAATAAAAAATTAAATAAAGCCATGAAAAAATCTCACTTCAAAAATAATGACCAGGGGAATTACAAATGTCATATGAAAAATAGACATCCAAATTATTAAAACTATTATGTCTAAAGGGGGGGAAGCATATAATGCATACAGAAAAAAAGATAAATAGAAATAAGCCAAAACAAAATGTTTAAACATGTTGTTACAGATGATAGACAAGCAACTTTTTCCCTCTCTCTCTTTTTTTTTTTTCCTTTTTGTCTTTTTTACTGACCGGTAACGGGATCGCAACCCTCAGTGTTGCGCCCGCACCGCGCTCAGCCAGTGAGCGGGAACCGGTCTCCACATGGGATCCGAACCCTCAATGGGAGCGCCGCCGCGCTCCCAAGCGGTGCACTCTCCAGTGCACCACCGGGCCGGCCCTTCCCTCTCATTTCTAATTTTAAAATTCTTTGCAATAAATTTTAATTTGGGGAGGAAAAATGTTATTTAAAAAAGAATAAGGTGAATTCTCTATACAAACTGTCTATAAAGTAAGAGACTAAACTTAATAATTTGGGAGATAATTTATCCACCAGCCATCAAAAAATCAGGATACAAGAGGTGCCAGTGCACAACTGTGGCAACTGAACAGTTTGAACATATAACTTTTTAAATTGCAGCTGTTGATTGCTTAAGCTCTTTAAATACAAATTCTTGTAAAGCTCATATTAACCGTGACATGCCAATAAAAATACACAGCCCAGTCCTGAAGCTTACTTTTGCCACATAAATAAAAGCTTCAATTTCAATTTTCAACATTATATTTAGAATTTGGCAAATAGTTAAAATGGCAGGTAAAATACACCTGCTTGTAAAGTAAATACAATTTAATTTAAACACAGACCATTTTAACAAAAGTTAAAATCTGTTTCAGTACAAAAATTTTAGCAATGACTTTTTGTAGTAGCATTAATTCATTAAAACTAGCCTTTATTTTTAAATGCTATGTTGAGTTTATAAATAATGAAATTTAAAAAATAAGAAAATGAAGCTAACAAGATACAGATGAGGCTGTTACCAGGCTCCGTGCATGTGAACAAGTGATGCGATAAACCTCCAGTCAGTGCGTTTAAGAAGCACGGGGTGCGCCGCCACATGGCAGCAACAATGGCATACCTAATCTGTAGCAGATGAAGAAAATTTGGCAAACTCACATTTTACAAGACACAAAGCTTAAAAGGAAAAAAAATTTTTTAAAATCTGCATTAACTAGTCTTTTTCAAACTACTGCAAATAAAGTGGAACTCAACCTTAAATTTAACCTTCTGCAACAAAGTAAACTTAAAGAGGCCTACTTCCATTATTTTTAGGGTGCCAGAAAAATCAAATTACTGGAAAATGCTTTCCTATCAACAGAAAATATATTTTTTTCTACCATAAATTTAACTTCTGATTTCTAAAATTTCCCATTATTTAGAGGTATGTCCACATCACTATTAATAATTAGCATATAGCATGCCCATCTTGTAAATTCTTTAAGACATGAATTTTTAATTAGGGTTTCAAGGGTAGAGAGACAATGAGAATGCTCCCTAAAATTTTACGCAAAACTTTATGTGTATGTGCATTTTCCAAGGAGGAGATTCTCTATTTTCCAGATTCTCAAGGGATCCATTATCTCTAAAAAGTAAAGAACCACTATGCTAAGGGCTGGGACAGCTATTTTATTTGTCTTTATATAATTAGCACAATAATAAGCATATAATAATAAGCACATAAAGCACATGATTAATGGATAAAACTTAAATTTTGAAAAGCTACATTTTATTTATTACTATCTTCACCACAGTAATAAAATCCACATACTACTGAGTTAAACTGTTCAAATCTCAGTATACTGAAAATAGTCTACCAATTTTCAAAGCATTTTAAAACCAAAAAAGTAATAATTTATTACCTGAGGTTATCTAATCATATACAATACATTTGTTTGGTTTCCTTTTATTTTTAAGGAATTTAAAATTATATTTAAGTTGTTAAGGAGACAGGGATAAAAATGAAAAGCAAAAGATTCATTATGAGAATCTGAAAATCTTTTCAACTCACTAGTTTTGCTGGAAAGAGAACAATGAGAAAAGTAACCACAATCATATCAATGTTAACAATGTTTTTTGACACAAAAAGGGACTATTCTGGTCTGGGAAACTTCCCCTTCATACCTCACTCTGGTGTCCAGTCATACTCTGTGTACACCTTCACCATAGCACTCATCATTCTAAATGTAAGTATCTGTTTAGTGATCTGACTCCTCCACTACATGATACATGGCCTCCTGGAGGGGCAGTAGGGCTCCTTTTATCTTTCATTATGCAATCCACAGAGCACTCCACAGCACATAGGAAGTACTGAAATGCTAGTGACATAAATGGAAGTTTTGCAGAGAATGCTGAGACAAAATAACAACACATGTTGGGGGGGAGGGAATTAAACATGAAATACTAAAGGAAAAAAGTGTAGAATTTCTGACATTCTATTAAAGTATATGACCGAATACACAGTGGGCCTGAATGCATGAGTAAAATCAATTAAAGTTTAAAAAACACTTAAATAGTAACTATATCTTAGGTCACTGTTCGTTTTTTATAGTCTATTTAAGTTTTTTATTATCTGACACATACTTTATTTTCTTTTTTTGCAGTTGGCTGGTATGGGGATCTGAACCCTTGACCTTCATGTTATAATACCACATGCTAACCAACTCAGCTTGCCGGCCAGCCATTGGGATATTTTATTTTCTGCTAACTAGTGGTTTAGAATACAGATTAAAACAGGGTTAAGATTATCCTTCATAAGAAACACTCCATCCTGGAAAACATAGGTTATGAAATACAAAAATAAATTTATATTTATTTGAATTTTAAAATAAAACCAAGTTAAAAAAAACTCTTCTAAGTCATTAAAGCATCAATAAAACCACAACTACAATAATGCCTTCTCATGAATAATGATAGGGTGGATAAGATTTAGAGCCAAACAAGTGATTAAGAATGGTGACTAATCCATTTTCTATTCATATTGTGTAAAATTCTAAAGAAAACCCTGGTTTACTTATATTTCCCAGAAAGCTTTCCTTTCTTTTCTTCTACTCATTTGTATTTCCTTAAAGAGCTGTAAATCCGCTTCTTGCATTTTGCTGACAAATGAAAACAGTGATTGCCATTACTGAAATTTAAAGTTATATATTAAATCTTTGTAAGAGCTTTTATGAAGAAATGGAGGATAGGGAGAGAAACGAAACCACCACCAAAAATCATTAGACCAACAACATTCTGACAGAGCATCAAGACATGAGACAGCAATCTCAAAAGCTGTAGCAATTATCTCTGACATGTCAGCAGTTAAAAGAATTAGTTAAAATTAAAATATTAGATTTGAAGTCCATTAGTGAATAAGCAATGTTACAATTTGTTCTACTTAAACTCTATTAAATTAATGATTTATTTAAAAGATGACTGGTAATTCTTACAGTTCTGGAGCAAGAACTGCTGCTTTTGGGTTTTTTATTATGTATCAAATTCTATCATTAAGTATTCTTTTCTTACCTTTTTAGGATGTCATTTCACTGAAGGCAAGGAATGGGCTGCTGTTTATCAACCACCTAATTCCTGGCACTAATTTTTCAAAAATCTTGACAGCTACCATCAACTTCAGAAAGGAAGCTCACTCTCCTCCCCCAAATTCCTGAGTTCTGTCAGCTGACATTGTGAAAGCAAGTAGAGGCAGTACTTTTTCCTGTAATGCCTACCAGTTCCTGTAACAGTCACAGATGAAAATGCCTACAAACTGCAGGGTGCCCATAGTCTTTGTGTGCACGTGTGTATGAATATGTATGTATGAGGGTACTTCAAAGTTCGTGGAAAAACATAACTAGAAGATAATACAAATCTTTCCATGAACTCTTAAGCACCCTCATGTGTACATATATCCATACATATACACATTTTCTAAAATTTTAAATCAATCGCTTGAGTTATAGTTAAGGTAGAAACTATAGGTTGTACTTAAAGACGAAACAAATTGTCATCTCATGCCTGTGAGCCATAATTCTACTAGTTATAGGATATAATTAACCTTCTGGTCTACAGTAACCATTTATTATTTTTTTTCAGAATCGGATACATTTTTAAAATGCATGCTATATACATAATACAGGAGTTGGCAAACTACGTGTGTTCAAGCTAAATCCAGCCCACCACTTGTTTTTAAAAATTAAGTTTTACTGGAACATATCCACACTTGTTTAATTAAGTACTGTCTATGGCTGTGTTCATGTTACAACACAGAGTTGAATAGCTGCAATGAAGACTGCAATATGGCCCAACAAGCCTAAAAATGCACTATCGAGCCCATTAAAGAAAAAGTGTGCCAACCCCTATCTTAGTAATAGCTACAACTGAGAGCTGCTATAAAGAGACAAAATGACTTGTCTAATACTACTTTACTTCTGTCAGCAACTGAACAGGGATTTGAACCCAAGTATGCTTGGTTCCAAAATCTATACTCTTTCTGACTTCTACTGGTTGTAACTAAACTTTAATACGTCTGCTTCTAAGAGTTACTTAGAGATTTTCTAGTTAGAATATTAAAAATTTAAGTCATGGCCTAAAAATATATGCAGAGACTTCAAGATGCAGAGACTCAAATATGTCATATCATTATATTATCTCAAAAAACCATTAGTTCCAAATTTGAAACATAAGAATAAAATAAGCTTCTTGCCACATTTTCATGAGTTTTAAGATTTTACTGGAACATTCTAATCATATTTTCTTAAAGCTATGTATTAACTAATCACATTAAGAATTGTTTTTTTTTTTTTTTTTTTTTTTGTAAACAGATGCCACGGGGTCCAAATGAGCCTTCCTAATGGATACTATGAAACCATTGGTAAGGGGAAAAAAAACCCAGACATTTCCATAACTAACACATAAACACAACCACAAAGACAAGATGAAACAAATGGTACAAAATAGAATTCTATGAAAAAGGGCAAATTCTAAAAGTATACCAAAATATTTACATTTGTGGGGCAGTGAAATTTATTCTTCTGTGTAGGAAAGAAAAATTAGATGCAAAAGTATGAGTCAGGTAACTCTTGGCAGAAAAATGACAACCTTGAACTCTTAAAGCCAAATTGAATCATAAAGATTTTATTTGACAATACGGGAAGTTTTCATATGACTAATCAATAGTTTAGAGATAGGCAACTTTTTAAATGAAAAAATAAAAATGCATTTTTTAATACCTAAGACAAAGTAATCTGATTTTTTTGGTCCCTAATTTTTCAGTTTTATAAATAAGTTTATTCTATAAAATGAATATGTAAAAGAAACTTATAAAAATAAAAATATGAAAGGTTAAAATTATATTCCAAAGGAAATAACAGATTCTCTTTGATTAACTTGCAGTTAAAAATAAAGCTGAGTGTCCACTTCAAATGTAAGATGAAGTCCCTCACTAGAAATTCCATTAGACAAAATTTGTTAGTAGGTCTTTCACTAAACTTAAAAGCTAATACACTGCATAATGCATAAGTAATGCTCCTGTTTCACAAATGGCATTGAGATTTGGTTACTAGTATATAATGTAGTGCATATATACTATAACAATTATATAGAATAAATGGACAATAATATATGAAAGGACACTGTCAAGTACATAATATTTTAGGGTATACCTGAGGTTTAAAAAAAATGATTCCACAAAAACTTCAAGACAATTCAAAATAAAGATGTTGGCTCATTATATTTTTGTGAAAAATAAGATCTCTAGTCCACATTAAAATATCAAATATAAAAGATATTCAAACATGTTTTTGAAACATTTACTTAAGTCTATCACTCTTGACAGTGTTCCCTTTGGTTGGTTTTCAAGTTAAAGTCAGCTATAAATATTAACCTTTGTATTAGAATGGTTGTGATTTACAATCTAATAAGGATCATAAATACTCATAGTAATTTAATATAATTATGACCGTGTTAATGAGAATTCTTTGGCTATAGTATATTCACAACAGCACACTTCTGATTCAAAATATGGTCTTTCAACTATAATGACTATCTTCATAAACTGGTTTCCTATAAAATGCAATAGCTTCATGGTTTCAAACACACTTTAAATTAATACTAATCCTTCAATCAAAATTATATTCTTAAATTTCAGGTTAGTATTAAAGGGCGTCTATCATTTAGCAACCAAACCTCAAACCACTTTACCCAGTGAAATAATACAAGAAAGTGTTTCTTAAATATGAAAACAGAATTAGGATACAGCAAGATACAAACACTCGCAAAAAACAAAAAGAATCACTATCTTCCTCAAAAACATTAAAACTATTTACCAAAGCTTCTTGATTACTTTAGTAGATATAAATTTGAGCAACTACAAGTAACATTTCCTCCATCTGTGGCTCATCAAAACGTCTAACAAATCAGCACAGTAAATGGTAATGGGAAACCTGGAGACATTTGTTTCTGATACTCTTGTCCTTCCCAACACTGTGAGAAAATTTCTGTATTTATAAAGCAGTACAATGTCAATTTGTTGATTTTCCATAACTCCCATTACAAGCAGGTACACTTTCAAATTATGAATAACCAAATAGGTTTTACAGTTAAATTTATAAACAAAATCATTTCATCATTTTACACTCAAATATCCAATAGTAACCACAAACTGTTTCTAACAAACCAATTCTAAAAAACATACTTTATACAAATATACAGAAAATATATATTCCTAATTTATCATTGTTACCATGTCTTTATAACCTAAAAGAAAATCTTCAAAGCTTCATGCATGTTTTTAATCCTTGCATTTGAATTAAATTTATTTTTACTGACAAAAAGATCAAAGGACCATTAAGAAAATAAAATAAATCAACTTTACTTATTGCTAAGATCAAATACCTACCTTGTTTCTCATTGTAGATTATATTCTTACACAATAAGTCGTTATGGCAAAGTACAACAGGTGAGCCCAGGTTGGAAAGAATCTCTTTCATCCAAGTCATCTCTTCCTGAAGAATCTGAGAGCTTGGGATATTGCTTAGGAACCTTTAGTTTTAAAAGAAGAGTTATATTTATCTTAGTGGCATTTTTTTCCAGTTTGATTAAGGATTAAAATGTATTTTGAGTAAATCCTTTCCATTTAATTGCACATACTCCTGAATTAAAACAACAGACCAATTATTCCAAAAGTTGGAATAAAGAAAACCTTCATAGTGAACTTAAACATGAATAAAAAGAAACTGAGCAAGTTAAAATATAGTGCAGAAAAGTTATAAAAAAAAAAAAAAGGCACTGCAAAACTGGGGTGGGGAGTAATATATTTAAACTAATAACTAACATTTACTAAATACTATTCTAAATGTTTTACATTTATCTCCATTTTACAAATGAAGAAACTAAGACACAAAGGGTTTAATAAAAATGGTTTATTATTTAAAGTTACAAAGACTATTAAAAAATTAAAATTTTCTATTTCAAACTTGGAAGGGTGAATGCAGTATAAATCAGCTAAATTCTCAGAATAGTCAATAGATTATTGTCTACAGTTGATAAATCAGGAAATAAAGGTATACTCATATTATCTTGTTATGTTAAAAACAGAACTATTGTAGAAAATGCCTCAGAGTAGTGAGACAGGGAATGGTGGGAGGAAGCTTCATGAGCGGAACTAAAAGTCACGGCTTTTTATCTTACACTATTCTATACTATTTATTGTTATATATCTACATTAATTCGATAAAAAATAAAGTTAAACAAAAAATGGGCTGCTACCACTAATCCCTCAATAGCACTATCAGGTGTGCAAAACTGCCGTTAATTTACTCTCTCACTCCTTCCCTTAATACTTTACGTCAGGTTATCTTGATTTTTTTCTCCACAGTGTCTCAAATTACCCCTTATTTTCCATTTTACAATATAATACAGATTCTTTTTACATTACTGTATTTGCCTATGTAGCTGGTTTCTGCCTATATTTTTCCAACTACTGCATTCTTCTCTACATTCAACTTCCAAAAGTAATCCTTATATGCTCTTTTCAAAATGTTATGATTGGAGGAGCTGACAGCAGCCACCCTCTCTGACCAGATGCAGGCAAGAAAGAGAGAATGCCCAGGGTTCTTGGGCAGAAGCCAAGGGCAGCTGACCCCTCCACCCAGAAGCAGGCAGGACAGCACATCAAAAATACCACTTTTAAGCAGATGGCCCACCAGAGCCATCACCACAGCCACAGCTACTGCAACAGCAGCTTGATGCTACAGCAGTAGCCACAGCTGCCGTGCAGGCCACCCACAAAACACTCAACTGCACTGACACAAGGAGAGTCACCAGCGGGAACTGGAAAAAAACGATGTCTCTATCCTCAAAGCCCACTCAGGTGGTGGAAGAAGCAACTGCTCTACCTGATGACCAGAGACCAACTAGAAGAGATACTAGAAGTATGAAAATCCAAGAAAATATGACACCACCAAAACAATACAGTAATTCTCAAATACAAGACCCTACAGAGCAAGAAACCCTTGAAATGACTAAAAAGGAATTCCGAGCAACAATCTTAAGGAAACTCACTGAGAAACGGGAAGACTCAGACAACATAATGAAATAAGAAAAAAAATCCAGGATATGAAGGAGGAAATTTACAAAGAGATTAATACCTTTAAAAAGAACATAGCATTTTAACATAGGTGTATACAAGTATAAGTTTTCATCTAAGCACTGCATGAGCCCTGCATCCTATAAATTTTGATATGTTGCACTATGATTTTTACCTCAAAGTATTCTCTAATTTCCCTGTGACATTTCGTTTTACCCATTGTTTATTTAGGAGAGTGTTGTTTTATTCCCACACATCTGTGAACTGTCTAAATTTCCTTTTGTTATTGTGGTCACAGAGCATATTTCCTTTGATCTTAGTATTTTTAAATGTATTAAGACTTGTTTTTTGGCCAAAAATAAAAAATAATTTTCTTTAAAAAAAATAATTAATTTTTTTTTTTTCTCTTTTTGTCTTTTTTCATGTCCGGCAACGGATCGCAACCCTCAGTGTCGCGCCCATACCGGACCGGGACCGGCAACGGGATCGCAACCCTCGGCGCCGCGCCTGCACCTCACTCAGCCAGTGAGCGGGAACCGGTCTGTATGTGGGATCCGAACCCTTGGCGGGAGCGCCGCCGCACTCCCAAGCGGTGCACTGTAGCAGTGTGCCACTGGGCCGGCCCAAAATAATTAATTTTTAAAAAATTATTTAATGGTATGATTGTTCAAGAATCTCTATTTAAAAGAAGGTACAATGTCAAATAGAAACAATAAGACTCAAAGGATTATGAACATAATCATTATAATCATGTTACAAACAAAAAGGAATGGAAGAAAACATGACAAATAAATATTTTCAATATCTTAAATGTTTTTTATCTTCTAGATGTACATTTTCTATCTGGGCAGAATGCTTTCTTTCTGTTATTTACCACAGCAGACCTCCAGCTTTTCCAAAGTATCACTAACCTTGAGGATTTAAAGTATATCTTGGAGAGTCTAGGAAATAAAACTCAAAACCTACCTAAATAACCTTCTTCGAATAACAATTTCAAAAATAGCAGCCAACATTTATGTAGCACTTATATGGTCAGGCACCACTTTAAACACTTTATGTATACCAATTCAATTAATGCTCACAAAAACCCTGTAAGACTAATATGCTACTCTTGCTATTTCAATTTAATAAATAAACACTAAGGTAACTTGCCCAAGTTTAACAGCAGAAATGCTCATTGGCAGAACTGATATTTGATCTCTGGCTCCAGAGTCTTGTGCTCTTAACCCATACAATACTACACTGCCTCTCAACTATACATTACCTTAAGAAGTCAAGAAAATCTTGCTTCACCGTCACCATCTACCTCATTATTTTTAAATGGTTTTCTCCAAAATCTCTCAATAAAAATAACTATTTCAAAAGAAAACTCTATTTTTATACTATAGCTTCCTGAATATCCAGCACACTGGACACACTTCCAGAAGTTTGCCAATTCTACTTTGAGGGGTATAATATCCCTATCAAATCTGAAGTTTGACAAACTACCTGCAAATACAAACACATACACAGAGTGAATCAAATTAATCTTTGAAATAATCAAACTCAATTG
Organism: Galeopterus variegatus; assembly: GCF_000696425.1. Classification (NCBI taxonomy): domain Eukaryota; kingdom Metazoa; phylum Chordata; class Mammalia; order Dermoptera; family Cynocephalidae; genus Galeopterus; species Galeopterus variegatus. The sequence goes on along the minus strand of NW_007727949.1, from coordinate 265,713 downwards.
CCTCTTTTTCCCTAATGAATTATGAAAAATAGAAAGAAACAAGAAAAAAAATCTAAGTCTTCCTTCTGTTTTTTCTTGAAACAAAGATTTTCTGCATACAAAGATGGTACTTTCACATGTTTTAGATATAAAGGACAAAATAAAATTTCCAATTTTTGTATTAGTAATAATAACCACACTATATAAAGTAAAATATATTCATATAATTTAGATTCTAAACACTGATCTTCTTTTTATATAGAATATAATAAAATACCTTAGTTTGAACCTGGGGAGTCAGCCTTACAAAAGGTAAGTAAGACTCTAGTACTTGAATTTTCAACCTCATCGTCTGAGATTTTTTTTTTTCCTTTTTAACATGGACTTCTGTTCCAAAGCTTTATTCCAATCACATTTACAGTACATAAAATATTAACAGTTTCTTGTTGAGAAAACAGAAACTCTGGCCATTGTATTGATGCTGACTTAAGACAAATACAAGCCTCTACATAAGAAGAGAGTCCATATTTGAAGAATTCAACCAATCTGAGCTATCTACCTACGAAAACATCAATTCAACAGCCTACTTTAAAGGTATATAAGAAACCCAAAGAAGTCAGCTTTTGTGGAAACATTTTATTTAACAAACATAATGCACAACAATTAAAAGCACTGCATATTTCCAGGAGAATTAAAACTGTGCATACCTGAATTAGCACTGGAAAGTACACAGAAAATAAAAAGGAAAAAAAAGGAAAGCTTTACACTAAAATCATTTGAACCCAGGTTGTTCTTTGAGAAGATTCTCACTGGTATTTGATGGTAACTCATCACCTCCCTTGTGAGCCTGGTGACCAGCTAACTCGGTGTACTGCTTCATGTCTTCTGTGCTTTATGATATTAGATGTATCAAATTTGATAGATTTTATACATAAATGTAAATACAGGATAAAAAGCTTTATAACCACCCTAATTTTATTCCAAAATTACTACTCTACACTCATTATCTACGCTTTAAATAGTCACAGTAAACTAAGACAACCCAACTTTTTCACACTCCAATATTACCACAGTGTCCCAATATATATCTCTGGGCCTTTTCAAAATTGCTAGCAACAAAAATAATTTTTTTTTAAAAAGTCCCTATGGCCAACTTGTACCATGCAAAAAGGTGCCCATTCATAGTGATCTTTATATTACAATTACTTTCAAATAAATGTTCTATATTTATGGCTTGCTCCCCTACCTCCATCTCCCCTTGCTGCTGTAGGGGTTTTTTTTGGGTTTTTTTCTGGGGGTGGGGAGAGTTACAAGGCATATAGAGGCAGTTATTTCTGTAGTGCCATCTGAGATTCAAAGAATCGATGCTTGTTTTACTTCAAGCATAGAGATAAAACCAGATTTTATACACAGAAAAATCTTGTAGTTATCTTTGAAACCCTGTAATAGAGCAAAACAATGTAAAACATAATTCTAAAAGTAAAAATAATTGTACCTTTTATTAATGTCTTCATCTCCAAATCCTGCGGAAATGAGAGAGAAATACTTTCCCATCTTTAGCCATAGATTAGATTTGGGAATCCAGCCATTGTGTGCATGGATAGCATGAATTTTAGCAAGCTGACGAGCTATTAGCCTGTTTAAAACAAAATGGCATAAAAAGAAAAAGTTAAGCATCATAAAGCTCATGTCTACTAACAAAGATTCTTGGCTTGACCAACTTTTAGTCAGGCCCCTGAACCTTCCCCTAGGCTTATCTGTGCATTTCCTTGTAAAATCCATTTTTAGCAAAAACCCTGCTAAGTCACTTTAGCAAGAACACCCCACCCTTAATATCTGATCACCCTTGATATCTGATCATGTTCCTTATGCTTCACCATCCCACAAATGATCTCTGATCACCCTGACCTGTCTTCAGCAAGAATCCCGGTAGGTTGGTTTAGCCAGAATCCCCCTTACCCCTGATGTTACCTCTTAGTAATTTTCCTTCTACCAACACCCCCACCCTACTCGTTGGCTATAAATTCCCACTTGCTCATGCTATATATTTGTAGGTGAGCACAATCCCTTTTCTTGCACTGCAAAATCCCATTGCCATGGTCCCTACACTTATCATAATGGTCCTGAATAAAGTCAGCCTTACCATGCTTTAACAAGTATTATTGAATTATTTTTTCTTTAACAGTTATGATGTTGTGACTCAGAATCAGATTCACCATTGGACCCCTGAATCTCTCATCCAGGACCCTAAGTATACAACTTTGAAGCCTTTGTCCTCACTTCTTACTAGGGGAATCCATTGGTGAGTCAGACTCCCGAACCACTACTCAGGACAAAAGTCCATTGAACCAGGCAAGGACAGATTTTAATTCTTAAGATTCTGAGTATATCTCTATAACTGGGTTAGAGTCCCAGGATTCTCTTGAAAAGTACCTCTTGGGCTGGAAGTCTCTTCTTCCTTGCTCTCTTTTTTGAGTAGGGATTATTTCCTGTCTCCCTAGGCTAGAAGTCCTTCTTTCTGGCTCTCTGTGAAGCCTCTCTGTTCTATTAGATCCTGCTTCTTCTAAGGAAACTTCTCTGACATTTGAAACTCATCTTCGTGAACCCTTACTAAATATATGCTTCACCAACTCTGTTCATCTCCCTCCTGTTGGCATGATTTTGCTGAAGAACTTCAAAAAAATTTACAGAGGCCTAGATATTGCTCCCAGAAATTCTGATTTAACTGGTCTGGGGTCCAGCGAGGGCATCAAGATATTCAAAAGCTTCCCAGATGACTTTAAAATGTAAAACCACTTAAGAACCACTCAACTAAGGCACACAAGGAATCTAGTATTATTGTAAGTCTTCACCAGCCTGTGATTATATAACACAGTTTTACTAGACTTTTATACTATCACAAATATTCTTATTTTTATCCACCTAGTTTCTAGTAATAAAAGAGTCCTGATTTTCCTTTGGAGAAACTTCTATCCCCCTCACTTTTAGTTAATTTGGTTCACATAGAGCTAATCTCAATCCTAACTGTATCCCATCTGCACCACTAAATTTAGGAGTGAACATATGATCCAGACTTGCCCAGAGCATTCCATCTTTCAGATCACAGTGATTGGTTCAGGGCATATTACCCAAGCTAAGCCAAAGAGACCTGATCCTATATTTGTTGAAGCCATTAAATTGGGTTGATGCTATTAGAAGAACAAGAATTTTTCCCCTCTGGGGTGGCTAAACTGGTTAGAGAAGTCAGCTGATTGTTATTATGGCCACTCTTAAGGAATGTTTGTTAGAAGATAAAGCTACCACAGAATAAAACAGAAGACAGCAATATTCATAATGACACTGTTAGAGCCCATGGACCTACCCATGCTTGATTTGAGTATTCTGTTTCTTATGTACCAATACATTCATTCTACTTTCAGTCATTATGAATTTTTGGATTGCCATCCTCAATCAGCAGTATCAGCCTCATCCTCAATCTAATGCATTACCAAAATATTAAAATCTGTAATCTTTTTATGTATGTGTACTTTGGGTCATATCTCTCAAACAAAGAGTAAACAAACATTTATTTATATAAATTAAATAACTACTAACTGACCTTCTCCAAGACCACATACTCATGTCTATGAGAATGTAGAAAAAAAGCAATCTGTTTTTATGACAGTCTCTCATATATGCATAGAAAGCTAAGCCCAAATCAACTTATGGTACTAAGCAACGGGTAACTTCATGAAAGAGCCAGGTGGTGATAAAATCGAAACAAAGAATGCAAATGCATACACATGCACATTTTAAGTCAGTAAGAACTGGTTTTAAAACTTAAGGGAGAAAGCGGAAACAAGAGGCTTAAAGAAAGGTACGATCTGTGATACTTAAAACTGGAAGAGCAATCTACATCAACAGTATGACCCAAGGACCCCTGGAGACCTGAGATGCTTTCAGGAAGTTTGTAAGGTTAAAACTATTTTTAGAAGACATTATTTACTTTTTTCATTCTCATTCTCTCACTAGTAACTAGTAACAGTGTCGTTTCCAAGAGGTTTCATGATGTGAAAATGTCACCACACTGATAGCTAAAAGGATGTGCATTTGATATTCTGGTGTTCTAAAAAATTTATTTTAATTTCTAATATAAGTGTTGAAAAACATAAATCAAATAAAAAGCAATATGGCTCTTTGGGTGTTCAATTACTTTTAAGAGTTGTAAAGGTCTTAAAAATGTTAATCTATGAATGAATCTGTTGTTTTAAAATCAAGTCCATTTATTAGAGTTTTAAAGAGCAGAAAGAGTTTTAAAAGTTGGCAATTTTAGAAAAATGATCAAGCATATGTAAGACATTGTTCTTTACAGAAAACACAATACACTAAAATAAGTAATAAAAAACTTAAAGAATAACAAAAAGATGTTAATAGAATAGAGTCTTAGTAAGCAAGAACATTGAAAATACGAGCAATTAAGAAGTAAGTAGTTGGCAATTCAAACACTACTTGAAAAAATTAAGGGGAAGCCTTGACCCTCTGCAGCAGGTTAATCCAAAACCTCTTGCAATCCAAACTGCAGAGACAGCAATGAGAATTGCAGATATAAAGGATTTTTTTTTCTTTAAGAAAAACAAAAACCCTGACTAAAGAAAGTTTCTAAGTTAACCAAATAGTTGCTCAAAGAAAGAAAAGGCAGTGTTTAAAAATATTTCCTTAGTGCATTTAATACTTATTTTTCAAAAGGAAAAATTTAGGAAAAGAAATATACCTGAAAATGGCTGGGTTACGGACATGCTTTGGATCCAACGCTTCTCCCTGTATAAATTCATAGCATAGCCCATTATTGAAGGTACAGTAGAGTTGTGGTGCACAGCCATGAGCCTGCAACACTCGAAAACTCTTTACTTCTTCATCTCGATCGACTAACAACTCAGTCTTATTGCCATAAATTCTCACCAGGACTACATCCTCCATTGTATTACCCACATAACAGCCGATAAGTTTATTTGTGATTCCATCTGTGAAGAGCTGCCAGAAAAAGAAAAGATGGGGAAAAAAGCAATTATATATTTTTAAGGAATGGAATAGGAAATAACTTGAAAATAATGAGTTAAATACTAATTAAAAGAAAATTATGTACTTAACATAAAAGAACCTTTGGGTACAATTTTATCAAACATGTCTATAATGTTAATTCTAGATTTAAACAAAAAGGAGTGCTAATGTTTAACATGTTGTCCTTAATTCCTATAATATCATGTCGTCCTTGATCCAAAAGTGTTAATTATTCACTCCATCTCCAATATCTCTCTTTTTTTTTTTTTTTCTTTTTTGTCTTTTTTTCACGTCTGGCAACGGATCGCAACCCTCAGTGTCACACCCGTACCGGACCGGGACCGGCAACGGGATCACAACCCTCGGCGTTGCTCCCACACCTCGCTCAGCCAGTGAGCGGGAACCGGTCTGTATGTGGGATCCGAACCCTCGTCCATCTCCAATATTTCTATACAACTTTTTTAATGTCTTTTATCTCAGTCTGCCTTGTACTTCAATCATTGACTTGTACACACCAACACAATCTCTATAATGTCAAATAGACTGGAAAACTGCTCTCTTCTTAGCATGGTATATTATATATAAAAATCTTTAATAATGTTCGCAGACTCAAATATTATCTAGCATAACTTACATTATGGTAAATCTCCAATTCACAAAACCTCAATTTTAAATATTAACTTTAAAGATTACTTAACATAACATGGATTAAACAGTGTGTTAAGCACTCAAGTTATAACAGTTTAAACTTGAATGCTATGGCTAAAGAGAAGCACAACCTTAATTAGAGGTAGATAAAAAGGTATGTAGAGATTCCTACACTATTTTCTAAATGGGACTTCGGGACTTTTCAAAAGCTTTAAGTCAAGTACTTCAAATCCTTTTTTATATCTGAGCACAGATGGTACATTTAAAAAGTAAACGGTGATCAGCAATACTAGCTCTCGAAGGCAATTGAAAAACTGTAATTTTCATTTTCCCATATACTAATTTGACACTAGAACTAACTCTTCCATTTACCCAATTGTAATTGAGGACTTTTGAAGGTTCTCAAGGGGAATAAAAGAAGAAAAGGAAAAAAGTGAAAGCAAGAGTTAAGCATATTTTTTCCAAGACAACTAGGCAAGAACAAGAAAAAAGGACAGAAGATAAGTTTTAAAAGAATGTGTGCACATTTAATGCCTGAGAAAGAGGGTAAACGTTTCTATTTCAATTAGATTGTGATCTAATTGATTGTGATCTAATAAACGACATATGAAAAAGCTGTAGATCTTCAGAAGAAGATTTGAAAGAAAGTATTTACTAAAATTAATACACATCTAAGAGGTGTTTATATAATGGTTTTTATTATATGCAGGGCTTAGCTGTTATCCTTATTCACCTATTGCAGGTAAAACTGCATGAGCTAGTATAAAGAGACTTTTCTGGAATATCTAGTTTTTTAGGTATGCACAGACATACAAATATTATTTTCCACTTACATTTCAAAAAGACTATATTAAAGAAGACATTGCCAGGAAGTACATGCACTTAAAACAAATGTCAATCACCATTTTATTACAAGCTATATTGAAAAGCATGTTGTTTCTGATTACGATGTATAGACTCACACATGCTATTCTGTAACTTCTTCAGATGTTATATATAGATAAAATATTTCAATTACAGTAATAAACATTAAGAAACTATTTAACATTCTGAAATGCTTATAGTAATAATCTAGGCTCCTCAAATTCCACAAATCATCATCCATGTTTCTTTATTTTCACAGCAAATAGTAGGAACTTAATCCTTAAACACTAGAACCCATAGTTATCAACATTAATGCCTTCTTCATCTAGCTTATAAAAACTGCATTCTCTCATTCTTGCCTACGATAATAAAATAAATTTCCTTAACTGAACATGTTATACTTTACATTTATGTGTACACACACAAACATACATATCAAGACATGCATTTAGGGCCGGCCTGGTGGCGCACTGCTACAGTGCGCCGCTTGGGAGCGCGGCGGCGCTCCCACCGAGGGTTCGGATCCCACATACAGACCGGTTCCCGCTCACTGGCTGAGCGAGGTGCGGGCGCAACACCGAGGGTTGCGATCCCGTTGCCGGTCCCGGTCCGGTACGGGCGCGACACTGAGGGTTGCGATCCGTTGCCAGACACGAAAAAAGACAAAAAAAAAGGAAATAAAAAAAAAGACACGCATTTAAAGATCTAGAGAGAGATAAGATTACTGAATACAGATTACCAAACACTATACAAACATTTATAAAGATAACATAGGGTCACAACTCCAATTATCCTAACTCTAACTTTCTGTATTGCATTAATAGCCACATGTTACAATAAAATGATAGTCAAAATAAATCCCTAGGAAAAAAAATAAAATATACGAATATAACTCCACATTTATAAAAATATTTTATGTATAAATAAGAATAAAAATGTCTACATTCAACAAAATATTAGGTAGTTTAAATCTTCTTTCTTATTTTCTTGTTTCTCCCTAAGCAGTTTAACTTTTCTGTTTTGGATTATGTATGTTTCCTCATTTTTCTGCAATGAACCTGGTTAACTTGTGAAATTTTTAGTGAGAAAGAGAAACACAGCCAAATAGCTAAGCACCAGCCTGGCACTCACAGCTAGGCTGAAGTCCATAAACAATTTCACAGAATACCAACATCAGATGAGGCCGCCCTGTTACCATAAATGAATCAAGACAAAAAAAAAAAAAATTCTGTAATCATGTTTTAAGTGTAGACAAAAATATGACCTCTGTCCAAAACACAAAAATTTTTGAAACATCCCCCTATCCTGGCTAATATGAGTGACTCCTGCTGCTTTTCCAGTCACAGCTTTGACCATGCTTCACTCCCCCAGCCTACTAGTAAGATTAACATACCCACAAGTCATAGATTTATCCCACCTCCTTCCTGACAGGATCCAATGCAGAGGAGAGCCCTGCTACCTTGAATCCTCCCCCAAATCACTAGACAAATCCCCACCATTCTCCACAGTGTAGTCTCCCTTACTGCAATGAGTAATAAATCCAACTTGTTCAGCTTCAGGTGTGTTTCTATTGGTCTTTGGCTAGAGAAAAATGACTTTAGTTTAAAGATTTACAAATAATGCTTCTTGCCTTTACATGGTTCCCACCTCATATGTGAGGGTACTTCAAAAAGTTCATGGAAAGATTATTATTATCTTTTAATTCTATTTTTCCAATGGACTTTGTGACATACCCTCATATAAACCACAAGTAACTCAATGTGCTGAACCATCCAAAATATACTTTTAAAATATACTAGACATATACTAGATACTTATACTATACTAGATATATATTAGAAATATTTTTAAAAGTCCACATTAGTGGAGGTGGGACAAAACTAATACAAATGTTATGGAGTGTCTTTTAATGGGGTTGATCCTGCACTGTCTGTCAAGTATTTCAGGAGTTCAGAGGATGAGCTACAGAACCAGACAGCCTGAGTTTGAATCACAGCCTGAGTTTGTAGCTCTGCTACAACAAACTGAGTAACCTTAGGCAAGTCCATTAACTTCTATGTGCCTCAATCTCCTCATATATAAAATCTGTAAATTAGAATCTACTCTGTAGTGTTATCAGGGTTAATGAGTTAACATAAAAGCACCTTAGAACAGGGTTTGGCACACAGAGTAAGCTCCTTTAATGTATCTAATGATATATTTAAATTTTAACACAAGACAGCAAAATACAAGAGTACTTCAAAATGTTCACGAAAAAACAGTGAATGAAGACAAAATCTATGTTAAAATATTTGAAAACAATATTTCTTATATATATATATATAAAAGAAATAAACAATGTTTATTATTAAACAATATTATAATATATATATATATATATATATATATATATATATATATAAAGAAATATTGTTTAAGTAACTTAAATCCAGATAGTTAAATGTTAAGTATGATAATTTCTGGGCAAATTCACTTTTCACACATAAAAAATTAAAGACTTCAATTTAGTGAGTCAGAAATGCCATTCAAAGTTATTCTTCCAAGTTAGCACTACCCTACATTTGGTTTTGTATGACTAGCCATATTCTGTTAAACTTTAATCCCTAAAATGAATACAGCTAGGTTAGCGAATTTAGCCCTGAACAACTTCTAATCTTTAGTTTAAATATTAACAGCTTTTAATACTAGGTAAATTAATAATGGATTCTAAATTGTTCTCTCCTTTACCTCATCACATGGTTTTAAAAAACAACATATACACTGATTAAAAATAGGATTTAGTCTGCTTTCTCTGCTCCAACATTTTCACAATGTTATACCCTGCCATCACTATCACCACCACCAGGGTCTTCACCAAATGTGTTTCCCGGACTTTGGACTTCCCAGCCTCCGAAACTTGATGAGTGTGTGTCCTGCAGGAGCCAAGGCCTGTAGTCACTGAGATAAACCTAGATACCTGGCCCCGGACCCAGTAGTCAGAGAAGCTGGAGGAGGATCCAGGGAAGGTACATCAGTTGTAGACCCAGACGCTGATCACATCAATAAGAGGTGCTGCTGTTGTTTGCTCTCCATTATATTAAAAGTGCCATTAAAAAAGGTTCAAATATGTGCCTGACAACCCTCCTGCCTGTGGAGAGATCAGATATGTCACAAAAGCCTGGAGTCTAGCAAGAGAGAATGCTCCGAACCATTTTTATACTCTGCATTTCAACTGGTTGATGATTTCACTTCTTTACAGGCTACTAAGGCTGCAAAAGGAGTGAGAACTAACCAGCCACTAAATCTGAAACACCGAGGAGGTTAGAGTAGCTGGGGTTATCATCATCTCTCAGTGAACACATAAAGTATTAAACCTTTTTGGTCTCACTTTTGTGACAGATTCTGACAAGAACATAAAATAAAAACTTAAGTTAAAAAAAAAAAAAAAAA
>NW_007727949.1:244973-255121 GCF_000696425.1 Galeopterus variegatus | reverse complement strand
TTTATTTATTTATTTATTTTTGTCTTTTTCCGTGTCCGGCAACGGATCGCAACCCTCAGTGTTGCGCCCGTACCGGACCGGGACCGGCAACGGGATCACAACCCTCGGTGTTGCTCCCACCCCTCGCTCAGCCAGTGAGCGGGAACCGGTCTATATGTGGGATCCGAACCCTCGGCGGGAGGGCCACCGTGCTCCCAAGCAGCGCACTGTAGCAGTGCGCCACCGGGCCGGCCCCTATCCTGCATTTTCTATGAACTATATTTCATAATATCCAAACAGCCCTAATTGAGAAAAGGTTCTCTACCAAACAATTCCAACTGACAAATGTAGAAGAAACAATAGAACTAGAAAAAGAATATTTTACAACCCCAATGAAATAACTACTCAGGCAGCAATCTTCAATGAATAAAACCAGTAGATGAAAGATTGATGGGGAATTTTATAATGGTAGGCATCATCTATCACCTCCCAAACTCACTAAATAACCAGACGTGTTATACCTCCTGGTGTGATGCAATATGAAATACACTGTACTCCCCATGACTGACTCAGAATCTAATCAAGCTTCTAGATATTTCTGCTTTTAGGAAACATAGGGGTTAAAGAAACACCACCAAAAACCACAATAAAAAACATACAAATCCAGAATGTGGGTCTGCCTCCACAATTGACCCACCAATAATCAACAGCATGACAGTCTAGTTTGAAGAGGTTTAAGAAACATAATCAATGTACGGATCTAGTTTGTTTCCTGATTCAAACAAATAACTGTAAAATTCTTTTTGAGGTAACTGAGAATTTAATTATGGACTGGCTACTAAAGGATGCTGAGGAATTATTGCTAATTTTGTTCAGTGTGATAATGGCACTGAGATTGGGTAAGAAAATATCTACTTTTATTTTTACAAATGCATACTGAAATACATAAAGACAATAATTTATGTATTGAGGTTTGAGATTTGCTTTCAAATACTTCAAGGGAGTTAAAAATAAAAAACAAATGAAGCAAATGTGGATTCTGGGTAATGGGTACATAAATATTCATTTTATTATCTCTACTTTGAGTATGTCAGAAAACTATTTTTTAACTTGCATGATATAACTAATCAAAGCATCAATGAGGAACTCTCCTGAGCTTCTCTTAGAGAATTATATAATATAGCATAAGTACATAAGATTAATTTGCTGGCAGATTGAAAAACAAATAAAAGAAATGATAAAGCTTAAAGACAAGTTTTAAAAAAGAAGAGGAAAAAATTAAAATGTCCAAGTGCTAGGTGATGGAAAAATAGATTATGTGTCTATGTATCTTACCCACTTTAGAGGCCAACTTCTTTCTCCTTCCCTTCTCAGCCAAGTTTCTTGAAAGAGAATTTTATATTCAATGTTTTCACTTCCAAAGCCACCACCTGCTATTTTTTGGTAATTTTTATCTTTATCAAGCAATGTATGTGGCACATGGTTTAGAAAGTTAACTAGTACTACAAGTTTGATAATAATCAACAGTAGACCCCCCTGACTACTTTTCAACTCTCATGCTATTTAATTCCTTAATTTTAAATAAGTATCATTCTTAAACTGATTTTTTTTATAAGAAACACCTTATCTAACAGGTTGTTGTAACTACGCTTTCTTGTATGAGAGCGCACACACACACACTTCTCCTATTCTCCTGTACCCAATATAGGTGTATTAGATTTTTTGTTTTATCAATCTTCAATTGCATTATTATGTTTATATCCTTCCAAACCCCAACATGAGGTATACTGAAAATTTCCTTTCCTGGATGGTTTGTCTTTTTTTTTTTTTTTTTTAAAAGATGACCGGTAAGGGGATCTCAACCCTTGGCTTGGTGTTGTCAGCACCATGCTCAGCCAGTGAGCAAACCAGCCATCCCTATATGGGATCCAAACCCGCGGCCTTGGTGTTATCAGCACCGCACTCTACCGAGTGAGCCACGAGCCGGCCCTTCATGGATGGTTTGTTTCATCCTTAACTACTACCTCGTTTTCCCAATTTTATATATATATATATATATTTGTATTCCTTTTATTAATGATTTTTAACTGTAAAGCCCTGAAGGAATGAGAATAGAGATACAAGTGGGCAAAGCTCTGCTATCTCCCCAATACACACAAGGACATGTGCACATATACATCACACTAACACCATCTCACTCACATCTATTTTATATATTGGACTTTGGCACCTAATTATCTGAATTAGAACAAAAAGCTCTAACCCTAGAGAAAAGGCTGAAAATCACTGATCTAAATTATCTCTGGGGCCACTTTCTCTCCTGGCCACGGAGGAGTAACACGCACAGGGTTTACCCTCCTACTTGATACATGAAACATAAATTTTTCAAGACACTGGACTTTAGACAACAGAAAACAGCGACCCATGAGAAATGGGAAATGAAGTAAGCCCTACAATTGACCCAGCTTAATGCCTTGAGAGAACATCCAGGCCCCAGCACAGGAAAGAACTCTGAGGGAACTGTATGAACTTGGAACTGTATGAACTTCCGGAGTTGAGATAAACAGAGTAAGAGGAATTCAAGACAGCTAGAGTATGCAGGATAGAGCAATGAAACAGAAAGAGAGAGAGAACTCTAGAGATCTGCAAATGAACCCAATGAGTACTCAAAAGAGTACTGATTGGAACACGTATTTGAAGAAATTATAAAGCATCCAAGGCTGAAGAAAGAACCATTCAAAAGGATTAGAGAAAACAGTGCCTGACATGCACATGCAGCTAGAAATGGTCCCTGTTCCTACCAGCCAGACTGGAAAACCTCATAATTCATGGGTTAAAGGGTAGAGTACACAGAAGGGTCTTGCATCAGTAATGAGGAATAATTAGCCCTAGACTAAATGCTGGAGTGGTCCCACCTAAAAAAATCTTAAAAGCAAATGATTCACACTATTTCAATTAACTATAAAAACAATCCAGTGCCTAACAAAATAAAATTCATAATGTCTAACAAACGATTAAAGATTATCAGGCATACAAAAAACGGCAGAAAAATACAACCCATAATGGGGGGGATCAAATTAACTGACTAACATGGATGTTAGAATTAGCAAATAAGAACATCAAAATTATATTCCATAAAACTGTTTTGTATTCCATAACAAAAAGTTAAGCAGAGATAATGAAGATAAAAAAGCCCCAAATCAAACTTCTCAAGATGTCTGAGGTGAAAAAAATACACTAGATGGCATTTAGGAGATTATATATTGTCCAAAAAAAAAATTAGTGAACTTGAAGACATAGCAATATAAACTATCCAAAAATGAAAAAAAAAAAAAAGGAATTACCAAAAAAAAAAAAAAAAAGGAGAGCATCAATGAACTGAGAGACAATTTCAAGAGGACTAAGAGAAATATACGTATATGTGTGTGTGTGCATCCATATACATATTTTGAATCCCCAAGGGAAAGAAAAAGAGAGAACATGATAGTCAAAAGTTTTCCAAGTTTGAGGAAAAACTGTAACCTCAAAAGATCCAAGCTCAACAAGCCCTAAGCCCAAGAAACTGACGAAAACTAAACCAGGGCACACCGTAATAAAATTGCTCAAGACCAGAGATAAATCATCTGATGGTACCAATTCATTCTATCTTCCATCCACTCAGGCAAATATCAAGAAGCCATCCTTCATTCCTCCCTCTCCATCCTCACCCCTGATAAGTTTACTCCCTAGGTAATTCTTAAATTCCCTCCCCTTTCTCAACTCCACTGCCACTACCCTAATCCAGGACCTTATTAGTCTATTTGTAGTAATGTAATAGCCTTGTTGCCAGTTTAAACACCTCTCACCTCTCTTCTTCTTCGGAAAAAAAAAAAAATTCACTTTTTACACTGCCACCAGAATAATCTAGAACACAAATATGAACGTGATGCCCGAAAATCTTCAAATGGCTTCACACTGCTTAGAGGATAAAGTCCGAGCTCTTTAGGGCATGTAAGTTCCTTGATACCTCTGAAGCCATCTAGTAATGTACCTGACAAAATTTTCCTGTGTTTGCTTCACCTCATTAACTTCTAACTTCCTTGAAAATTCCAGCACAAGAGTTATCTCTGTCAGGAGACAATCCATAAACTCATATAAGGCATAAATACTTTTTGGTGCTTGCTAGTACCCTATCCATAGCATAAATGTAAAAGAACTCAATAATCTAATTAAAAGACTAAGTATGAAAAAATCCTCTATATACCGCTTATAAGAGATATGAAAAAGAAGCTGATGTAGCTATTTCATATCAGACAAAATACTTCTTAACAAAATATTAACAGAGATAGATGGACATTTTATAATGATAAAAGGACTGACCCTCCAAGAAGATATAACAATTCTAAATTTATATGCATCTAATAACAGAGCTTCAAAATTTACGTATATAGCAAAAACTGACAGAACTAAACAAACCCCACAATACTTGTTGAAAACTTGACCACACCACCCAAGACTTGATTTTTAAAAAGCAGAGAAAAATCATTACAAATTTAAGAGATCTGAACAAAATTAAAAATCCAACTTAAATGACATACACAGAACACCATACCCCACATGAGAATATACATCCTTTTCAAACTACACAAAAGGTTACTGTACTTGATTGAATTATGTCCCCCCAAAACTCGCTGAAGCTTAAACTGTGTCCCCCAAGTTTTATGTATTAGAAACTTAGCCCCCACTGCGACCGTTAAGAGGGTGGGAAATCCTATTATGATAACTGAAAGGTGGAGCCTTGAAGAGGTGATTAGATTGTAGGACTGTGCAGTAGTGAATGGATTAAAAATGGTAGTCAGGGGCCGGCCCGGTGGCACACTGGAGAGTGTGCCGTCTGGGAGCGTGGCAGCGCTCCCACCGAGGGTTTGGATCCCATGTGGAGACCGGTTCCCACTCACCGGCTGAGCGTGGTGCGGGCACAACACCGAGGGTTGCGATCCCGTTGCCGGTCCCCAGTACGAGCGCGACACCGAGGGTTGCGATCCCGTTACCAGTCAGTAAAAAAAAAAGACAAAAAGGAAAAAAAAAAAATGGTAGTCAGGGGCGTGGTTCTGAGGGCTTTAAAAGAGAAGACAGTCCTTTCTCTCTCTCTCTGTCAAGCACTGCATGGAACTACACTTTACTCAGAGAAAAGGGACACAGCAAGATCAGCTTCGGTGGTAGGTACTGGTCTCCCATGGCAAGCGAGTTCCTCCCAGTAGCCAATGCAGAAAGCTGGCATGCACACATCCCTCTCATGTCACTGCACAAGGACCCCATCCCCTTCTCACAAGAAACAGATATAGTAATGAGGCTGGCCAGGTGACATAGAACACACATGCTTATGCAGAACAAAGGAGTACACACTGAATCTAATACAGGAAAAGATATTCCCACATTAAAGTGATAAGTCCAGCACAGTCTTTGATGACTCTCTCTTGATAAGGAAGTGTTTCAGGCCCAAGGCCCATTCTTACGCCGAGACGGGATGGAAAGAATGTGCGCATGAGACTGCCTTTTCCAACACATACCAAAACTTGTGAGTGCTTACAAGAATATGTAACAAATAAACAAATATATTAGAAATAAATAGTCTAGATGGTTAACTCAATTGGTTAGAGTATGATGCTGATAACACCAAGCTCCAGGATTCCAACCCTGTACCGGCCAACTGCCAAAAAAAACCAAACAACAAAAAAAACCCAATATATTAGAAATAAAAAAGGCAAAAAAAATGAATCATCTAAGCTTCCAGTCAAAATTAAATTCAATAGTCAAAAACTATTCTTTAAAAAGATCAATAAAGTTGACAACTTCTTAGCAAAATTTATTAAGTCTTTAAAAAGATGACATGAATTATCAATAAAGAAGTGGACTTCACTACAGATCCTAGACATATTATAAGCAAGTCTTCCAAAAACAGAAAAAGAAGAAACAACTCCCAACTTGATAACAAAATTTGTCAAGGACATCACAAGAAAGAAAAATTATAGACTAATCTCTCTCATGAATACAGTTGCGAATATCCTAATCGAAATATTAGCAATTGATACATGATATATAAAAAGGAGAACATATCACAAACAAATGGGGCTTACTGCAGACTGCAAAGGTTATTTAACATTCAAAATTTTAAAAATCAATGTAATTCACCTCGAAACAGAAAAAATGGAGAAAAATCATGTAATCACCATGAGATGCAGAAAAAGCACTTGATAAGTCAACATTTATTCATGAGGAAAATACTTAGCAAACTAAGAATAAAAAGAAACTTCCTTATTCTTAGAGTGTCCAAAGAAAACCTACAGCAAACACCATACTTAAAAATAAGTTACTGAAAATGTTCTCCCTATCCCCATACCAGCCAACCACCAAAAAAAAAGAAAAAGAAAATGTTCTCCCTGAGATTGGGAACAAGACAAGGATGACGACTATGATCTTCTATTTCAATACTGTGTTGGAGTAGGGTCCTAGCCAGTGCAGTAAAACAAAAGTAAAAGGAAAAAAGAAAATTTAAAAAGAATCTACATAAAGACCATTAGAACAAATCTGTGAAAAATTCATTATAGAACAATTGTATAAAACAAACTAGTAACAGTTTTTTAAATGATACCCTTTAAAATAATATGAAAAAGCATCAAATACCTAATGATAAATAAATCGTGTAAGATCTCCACACCAAACACTTCAAATGTCTGACAGAAATTAAAGACCTAAAAAAATAGTATGTACTATGCTTATGGATTGTAAGATTCAATACTGTTATTCACTTCTCCCCAAATTTATCTATAAATTCCACAAAATAACAATCAAAATCCCATTCAGTTTCTTTTGCAGGAATTGGAAAGCTGAATGTACAACTTAACTGGCAATTTAAAAAGCCAGGAACAGTCAAGTCAATCTTAAAGAAGAAAGCTGGAGTCATATACCAAGGACTATAGTAACTATATCAGATACCAAGACCCACAGCAACGATTAAGAGTAATCAAGACGGCGTGGTGCTGCTGCACATAGACAAAACAGACCAACAGAACCAAATTTATAAACAGACCCACATACTGTGCCAACTGACTTATGATAAAGGTGGCACTACAATGGGGAAAAGATAGCCTTTTCAATAAATCATATTGGATCAATTAATAGCCACTTGGAAAAAAATGAACCATGACCTTTTCCCCATCACACTATACACCACAATCAATTCCAGATATTTTGTGGCTCGTAAATTGTAAAATATAAAATAATAAAACTTCCAAAACACAGGGGAACATCTTCGTAACTTTGGCACAGGAAGATATCTTCTAAACAAGACACAAAATATGCTATCCATAAAGAAAAAAAAAAATTGAAAAGTCAGTCAAGAGACTATTTATCAAAAGACACCATTAAGAGTGAGAATGCAGGGGCCGGCCCGTGGCTCACTCGGGAGAGTGTGGTGCTGATAACACCAAGGCCACGGGTTCGGATCCCATGTAGGGATGGCCGGTTAGCTCACTGGGTGAGCGTGGTGCTGACAACACCAAGTCAAGGGTTAAGATCCCCTTACCAGTCATCTTTTAAAAAAAAAATGAGTGAGAATGCAGGCCACAAAGTAGAAAAAAAATGTTTGTGATAAGCATTTCCAAAAAGGAAACTCAAGGCTGGCCAGTTAGCACAATTAGTTAGATGGCAGTGATATAACACCAAAGGCACCATCCCCGCACTGGCCAGCTGCAAAAAAGAAAAATATCATCACCAAAGGGGCAAAACTTCATTATTGAAGGGCAAAAAAAATCTTAGATGTTTCAATGGTCTGTGGCTCCCCAAAGCTCAACCCTACCTGACAAAATCTTATTCTTTAGTACTTAATTTTTCCTGTTAGGTAAAAATTAATGTAATTTTTAATTATTTTAACTTAAATAGTCTCCTTCGAGATTACTAATAAAAAGGGGTTGACAAAGTAGCCTAGAACGTAGAAGATATTCAATAAATGTTTGCTTATGTACAGACTGACTGTAACATACCTTGGAAATTATTAATTTGTAGGATAAAAAAACCATGGCCTAGGTAAGCTCCTCCATTTATCCAAAGTCGTGCAGGGCCGGCCCGTGGCTCACTCGGTAGAGTGCGGTGCTGATAACACCAAGGCCACGGGTTCGGATCCTATATAGGGATGGCCGGTTTGCTCACTGGCTGAGCGTGGTGCTGATAACACCAAGCCAAGGGTTGAGATCCCCTTACCGGTCATCTTTTTTTAAAAAAAAAAAAAAAAACAAAGTCGTGCAGTAGCAGAATAGATTAAAAACGTAGTGTCATGACTCTTAATCTGTTTTAGGAATGCCAAGACCATCCCCAAAGTTTATGGGGTCACTAGCATGATCCTAGACTCATTATAGGATGGCTAAAGCATTATTTGGGGAAAAGAATAAGGAAGGCGCAGAGGATGATAAATCCCTGATGCCTGAGTGGCTGCCAAATCACCCGTGGTATGAAACAGCAGGCATGCTGCCATCTGTTAACAGGAGGTAACAGTGAATGAAACCTAGAAATCACAGATTAAGTTTAGGAGAGATGGGTCACTGCATCCACAAAAAAGTGCAAAATAATGAGAAAGTGACTCAATGCATGATTCTCTGGCTACTATTAGCCACACTATCCAAAACAGAAAGAAAAAGACAGTGTTGGGATAGATCCTGATGTTATGCTAACCCAGATTCCAGATTCCACCTGGTCCAATCCAACCCTAGGCTGTTAACCTTAGAACCATCAAAAAAGAGAGAAATCATGCTGGGACAGCAGACAGCTTCCTGTACATCAAGATGACCATTCAGGTGGCAGGGGACCAAAAATCAGGAAACTACTGAAACCAGAAGATACAGTGTAAAGAAGTTGTGGCTCAATACAATGATTTTGTAGATTGAAAGGTTCCCTGAGGAACCTTTATTAAGATGGTCAGCAGAATGGTTAAGTTATAAGGAGTCTCCATGGTTTGAAAATCAAAGCATTGGACTAATGCAGGACCCACAGTTCACTACTAAAACAGTCCTTGGGCCGAGCGCATGGCGCACTCGGGGGAGTGCGGCGCTGAGAGTGCAGGAGCGCTCCCACCGCAGGTTCAGATCCTATATGGGGATTTGCGGCCAGTCTCAAAAAGGATAAAACAGTCCTTAATGTCTAGGACTAACCTGTACAGACAGCAACACAATCCCAATAGGACTGCTAGCCTGGTGGAATGGATAAAAGTAGCTAAAAGTTTGTTTATTCTGAGAAAAGGAATTTTCCTGTCCCTTTTTTGCATGCCAAGTGGAATACTCTGGAAGAAGTGGTTGATAAAATACATATGCAAAGCATACCAGACTGGCTTCATAATAACCAGGATATTCAATATGACAGGTCATATCCAGGTCGTGGTGAATACTGTTAGTAAGAGGATTCCATTTACACTAATCTAGGTGCTGCTATGAAGATATTTTGTAAATGCAGTTAACATCTACAATCAGTTGACTTTAATTAAGTAGGCTATTCTCTGTAACATGAGTGGGCCACTTTTACCTCCTGTTAACTAATCAGCTAAGTGTCACAAAAGCAAATGGGTTTCCCTGAAGAAATTTCATTTCGAGACTACAGTATCAACTCCTGCCTGAGAGTTTCCACCCTGCCAGCCTGTCGTACAAATTTCAGATTCACTAGTTGCCACAATTGCATGAGCCAATTTTATATACATACACACATATACACATACACAAAAATATATATATATATCATTCTCTTTCTCTGGAAAACCCTGACACACAGTTTATAAACTTTAGATTCCACTAAGAAATTGCCATATGGATATACTTAGAAAATTTATCCAAAATATATGTATTAAAGTGGTTCACTACAACACTTTTGTAATAGCCAAAAAACAGAAGCAACTTGAAAGATGTTTTTAAAAAGTTGGGATAGATTATCTATACTGATATGAGATGATGTCTAAGAACTATTATTTTGGGCCGGCCCGGTGGCGCACTGGATAAGTGTGCCGCTTGGGAAGCGCGGCGGCGCTCCCGCCCGAGGGTTCGGATCCCACATACAGACCGGTTCCCGCTCACTGGCTGAGCGAGGCGCGGGAGCAGCGCCGAGGGTTGCGATCCCGTTGCCGGTCCCCGGTCCGGTGCGGGGGCAACACT
>NW_007727949.1:203046-244861 GCF_000696425.1 Galeopterus variegatus | reverse complement strand
TTTTAAAAAAAAAAAAAAAAAAAAAAAAAAAAAAAAAAAAAAAAAAAAAAAAAAAAAAAGAACTATTATTTTAAAAAGCAAAATATAGAACAACTTAGTTATATATACAAAAGGAAAATATATTTATTGATATTCCTAAACATTGATAGATATGTGCCCTGGTAAATCTTTAACTTAGCAATTTTGTAAAAGGACAAAAGACACTGTTCACAAAATTACCTTTGGGGAGAATGACATGGGAGTTAAGGGAATCAGACTTTTTACTCTTTTTTTTTTTTTTTTTTTTTTTTTTTGGTGTCTGGCCAGCCCGGGGATCTGAACCCTTGACCTTGGTGTTATAACACCACACTCTAACCAACTGAGCTAACTGGCCAGCCTACTTTTCATTTTACAGCTTTGTATTTTCAATATTTTCTTAAGGTCTTATATTATTTTTATTTTTAAAACAAAGTTGGCAGGTTTACATAGGATACGGGCCTTTCTAATTTTCTTCACCATATTCTTCATAATTTAAAAACTGATGTCATTTTAAAAATAATTAAGTCATGTCATGTTTAACATAATCAAACACTATGTTTGTGGCTACCAAAAAGTATAGTCAATATCATACAAACATGGAAAAATGTTTATGAAAGGCTAGTGACAAAAAGAAATACAAAACTATACATATGATTACAATTATGTAAAATGTTTGAGAGAAGTTAATAAACAAAAATAAAACAATTGGGAATAAAATAGAATATGGGTAATAGGAAATTTTTTTTTCCCTATTCCAAGCTTCTATATTGTGATACATCTCTTTAGTAAACTAAATTATTTCTTGTTCATGTAGTCTCTTGTAAAAGGGCTTTCATGCATTTAGCATATTATTTTCCAAGTACATACTTTCAAAAAAGGACTAATCTAAAATATTTTATTTTGTTAATTAAAAAAAAAAATGTGCTATTATAATTTACCTGCAGAGGTACAGAGAGGTTAGGAGCAGGAAAAGAAACGGAGATACTCTGAGTTGCTGAAATTATTTTATATCTTTCCCTGGGTTGGGGTTAAACAAATATTTGTTTAACAATTTATGTTTCGGGCATGTTTATGTATATTTATTGTATCTACAATTTTTAAAAGGATGCTAAAATTTTATTTACAGCCAATCTGGTATATCAAAGAGTAAAATAATTCCTTATAAGGCAAAATCAAAGGAAATAATATAACCTCTGATTTTTTTTTTATTTTTATTTTTATTTTTGCTTAACCTCTGATTCTTTAAGTATTGGTTTTCTATTACTTCCCTATCTTTGTCACTCACTCATACACATACAAAAACCCTAAGCTTCCCTCTCTGCTCAACTGCAAGCAATTAACAAGTTCTGCACATTTATTTTCTGAAATGTCAAATCTTTCTCCTATTTCCATCTCAAAGCCCACTATCCTAATTTGGGCCCCAGCACCTCTTCCCTGAAATAACACAACTGTCTCTCCCAGGTTAAGTCTTTCTCAAACTTTTAAAAATGCAATACACCGAAAGAAATATATTTATCATCAGATGTAGTTATGTATATAGAAACTTTTATATAAAACTAAAACAAGCTTCACAAAACAATACTTACCTTACTACTTTCAAGATTCTCTGATGCATCCTATCATATCTTATTCTAACTCATCTAAGTGTAGTGGTCTCAACCCACTATACCAATTTGGCATCCTATTAGTGTGTGGTAACCACCAATTTAAAAACCAATGTCCTAAATGATCACTCCCCAGTTTAAAACATTCCCCTCAACCAATGCTTCTCTACATTGCAGCCTGTCACTTCTTCAAAAAACAGATGATATAATTCACCTGCTTGAAAATATTCAATGAATTCCCATTATGTCCTTGATAATAAAATACCAACTCCTTCATGAGCCACAAATCCTTCATATCTAACCACTCTACCTTCCCAGAAATCAATCCCACTTCTTTTCTTGTTCACACTCTATTCTGTCCAAACTACTTATTAGCTTCATTGCCTTTGTGAAATAGTTTTCCTAATGCATCCCCCAATCCATCTGATCACATCTTTCCTTCAAAGCTCAGCTCAGGTACCCCCGCCTCTATGAAGTCTTCTGTCCTACATTCCCCCATTCCTATCTTGTGCTACAGTTAGTTGTACAAAGGAATCCTGCTGAAAATTAGCATTATGCCTAGTAGAAAAAATAAGTGTCAGAATTACTGATTTTAGGAGCTTACAACTCTTTCAGTTCAATTTTCTCATTAACAAATTGGCAGGCTGGAAATGAGAGATGCAGGAATTGTAGTATCAAAATATACTATGCATAACTTTAAACATTTCATTTAATTCTTGTGACTGTTTTCCAAGGTAGGTAGTAATCCCATTTCATACAGAGATAAAAACTTGCCAATGGTTACAAATGGCTGGAATCAAGATTTAAAAACCATGCTCTATCTATCACATTATGCTAATGCCCCCAGAGTAATAAAGCAGTTTGCTAACACAGTTGTGAATACCTGAAAATGAAGTAGCACATTAGTCTCCTAACTTTATAGTCACATCTTAATAAAACACATGGGAGCCTATAACATTACACATTTTTGATAGGAGCCTATCAAACATTATATCTCTCTCAGCCACAGTCAATACAGTCTTAAGTCATACCACCTACCCTAACCTAACCATTGATATTAAAAGTTACACTGAATATAAATTATGACCACATATATGTATCTACAGGACTCAAGAACAGGCAGCATACACGACGGTGATCACATAGGATTACAATATAGCTGAAAAATTCCTATTGCTTAGCCTTCGTAATGTCCTAGGGCAATGCATCTCTCATGTTTGCAGTGATGATGGCGTGAACAAATCTACTGCAAAATCTACAACGCATCTCTCACATGTTTGCAGTGATGATGATGTAAACAAATCTACTGCTGAAGAGTACCTAGCTTACCCACAGGGTGACCCTCCCAGAGGTAACTCAAATCTTTAAGACAGAAAGCTAAGCATTTGACACATTAGGTCTAACCCCAGGTGAAAGGACTGTCGTCTACTTATAATTATTGCATTTTTAAATGATTCCCACCCATCCTCACAGCAAAATAATAGTTAATAACTGTTAGCTAACACTCACTGAGTACTTGATGAGTGCTAGACATAATCTCTGCCTGAAATTTAATTTTCATAACTTTCTGGGGATGCTATTATTCTAATCCCCACTTAAGAGATGAGGAGAATGAGGCACAAGGAGACTTAGTAACATAATTAGAGGGCCCACGCTCATGCAACTAGTGGCCAATATAGATAATATGAAAGTTTACTGCTGTTCCCTTTCATAATACACTTCTGCACAACTACAAAATCACCTGACCACACATTTCTCAGAACATATTCCCACCATTTAGTAATTGTAATGAGAAAAACAACATTGCTCAACATTGCAGATAAACCCTGATACAACATACTAGAATATTCCAAACACTAATTCATCAGCTCTTTTAGAAAGAAAAACAATTTTAAGAGTGAGAATTATTCTGTCGGACCTACAAGATATGACTTGATTCTTTATTCCTTTATACAATGACTATCCAAAGAAATGTAGATAAATCAAAAATCCAAAATTTAACAAGTTAGGGAGAGAGTTGTTACATCATAAAAGGAGTCTCTATCTTAAAGAAAAGCTGAAGTGTTCCCTTTTCTAAAATAGTGTCACATATGGAAAAAGTAATGCAAATTTATGCTGAAGGGAACTTAAAGCAAAATCTTTTTATGAGCCAAAGCTTTTATTTTTAAGAAATTAATTTTATACAGAAGTGGCTTCCCTGCCATAATCATAACACATGTACAGACTTAACCTTTTCTTGGTCATAGAGCAATTAATTCATAACACAGGTTCTAATCCCAGATCTGCCACTTATACACCACAAGTTCAATTTCATTAACTATAAAATACGTATTTACAGTACTTGTCTACATCTACCTCACAAAACAGTTTGGAGAATGTATGTGAATGTGCTTTGTAAACAGTAAATTATTATTAAATGCAAAGCACTGTGGACAGTAGTGCTGTTTTAGATAATACTCTGCCTATTCTCTGATACTAAACTCCAAAAAACTTACCACTCTCTTTATACTTTACTCTTTTAATCTTAAAAGGACAGGACCCCTATTTAAAATGAAATATACTATGGCATGTGCTCTTATGTTTTGAGCAAAGACTGGGCCCTCTACCATTTTGACTACAATGAAGTCTTTTTTGCTTGTTTCTAGATTTTTTGGTATGTTCTGGATAGTTCAGTTTGCAGGAGTAACCACCAGGTGAGATAAGTATAACTACAGTAAGCCTCTGAAGTATGTTTAAAGCATATTTGAAACACATAAAAATTTTGGAAAAAAGTCAGAAAAAACAGGCTATATTACTGATACCCTACTATTCTAAAATTACACTATAATCTGTTTACTATATGACACATACTTCCCCTTCTGAAATGTGAGATATGATTTATCTTTATACTTCAAAGTAAATAAAATAAAATCTCAAAAGAAAATATTCCCATTGACATTTACTAAAGAAATCCGGAAGCATCATAAAAGTAAACTTTGTAATGACCTAGGATATGAGTCAGATTTATCGAGTTGAGAGGTAATTAACCATCAACTCAGCTTAGTATATGTCCCAGCTTCTGGACCAAAAGCTGTGATTTCTAACTAATAATCACCCTTGGGGCAAGATAAGTGGTAGTATTTACTTCCACTTACAAATAATTATATTAGAAGTTTGGTTTATAAGCCCAAAAGTCTTCAAGTTAAAAGTTACTACACAGAAGCAAAAATTCAATTACAAGTAGTTTATTTTACAACATACAAAAACAGTTTGATATTACCACATTTTGTCCTTTCTTACCTATATTCTGGCTTTACTTCACTGTTTCACCTAAAAAAGAGTTAGTCCCTACCTAATATGGTTGTTTGGGCAACTAAATGAGGAAAAAAAATATATACAGATCACCTAATCCCACCGTACTCCACAGTAGCTATTGTAACTGTTCTACAGAGAAATATATCCAAGGAAATTCCATTCTTCCAAGCATTAAACTATAAAGTCACTGCTTAAAACGTAACATGGTTTGCCAGCACTAGTTTACCAGGAAATAGCACTGCCTTTAATTAATATGTTTAATTTATAATTGACTACCAGAAAATAAATCCCTTTAATAAGTTTTAGAACCTCTTATAATAAACTACGAATAAGTTAATAAATAATAAACTAATAAGTACTGAGTTTCAATTTGGAAGACATTTCCTAAGCTAAAGTAAATGTATTAATTTTTTTATATTATACATGAAAATCATTTTGAATCACTATTTCCTGAATATCTGGCTAACAAATACTCCCTTAGAATTTCGAATTTTTTGTCTAATAATTTTTTTCAAAACATCTGTGTCCTTTTAATCTGCTCTAAACTCTTCAAGGCACTAAAAACTGAAACTAGCATTCATGAAAGCCCAAGTGTCAGGAACTGTTCTGAGCCCCAGGAACTATTCATGTTTTATTTATCTTAAAACAGGTGCTGGCTAGTTAAGCAAAGAATTTAGCAAAGAATTAAATCAATAAACGAGGCAGATGACTCGGCTAACTCAACTTAACGTTCTTAAATTACTCCTCAGATATAAAACAAATCCCAAATATCCAGTCTTTAATATTACTGTTTCTTTGTTTGTTTGCAAGAGAAAAGGAAAAAAGGAGGTTCATTTTCGTACACAGTTCCTAAACTATACACCGCAAAAGCTAATAGCAAATTTGTATTCAAAGTAAATGTCATGTATACAAAATCATAACTTCCAAGATACTAAAAAACTCCTAGATTCTTAGAGATTTTGTTCTCCCAATTTGTCTATGAACAGTGGCTTAAGAAAAGTAAATATTCACAAGCTCATTCTAACATCAGATATGAACTTTACTGAAACGACTTAAAAAATTCAGAAATATCAATTCAAATAAAATAATGTGTGTAGTGCTACCCAAGAACCCAATGCAGCAATGCCTGGCCATTATTTTGGAATAGTACTTTCGCCAATCAGAGGTTGTGGGAAAACAAAACGCAGGGTGAGGTATCAATGTGAGTAAATCGCCGATGGAGAAGGGGGAAAGGAAAAGATCAGAAAGAATTAATACAGTGCATTATTTGTGGAAAGAGAGGCGGTTCCTTGGGGAGAAGACGAGGACCCCTTGCAAAGGGAGTAGGAAAGGTTCTTTTTGCAGTTAGCATGGACTGGGGAGTGGGAGGAGGGGCAACTATCAACAAGAATCTTCCCAGTGTGAATGGGTGCGTCACTTACGTAGCTTCTAGAAAGAAAATCTGCCCTCAGGACAATCTCAATAAGCAACGGTGAAGAAAGGGGGAGTGACCTTCCTAGGTGTAACGTAGGAAATACAGGGTCACTTCCCAAAGGACTGAGCGAAGAGACGTTCCCGTAGGTTTTCCCCGGTCATCGGAGAACAGAGGGGATTGTGGCGAGAGGCCCAGGACCGCGTCTGGGATGTGAGGCCCAAGGCTGAAGTGTGGGCGTTACCTGCAGAGTCACCTCCTGGGGGTCCCAGTGCGGCCGCAGGTGCTGCAGGAGGCTCAGGGCCCCCTCCCGGCAGCGCTGCTCCTCCTGATCCTGAACCGTGACGTTCAGCTTGGGCACCTCCGGGGAGCCGGACGGGACGTGGATGTAATTGGCCATGGCCCAGGCGACGGCGGAGACTACCACAACGACGACGGCGACGGCGACCACGAGAACGGCGGGCGCCGACAGGCTGGTGGATCCTTCCGTCCCGGGGCGCCCTCGCGGGAGGGCCTGGGGCGCTCGGACGGGCGAGCGAGCAGTAGGAGAACGGCTGGAGACGACACTGTCGCCGACCCGGGTCTGGACAGCAGCTGAACTGAGCTGGGGCCGCTCACGGGGAAAATTCCTCTCGCCTGCACTCGACCGCGGCGGCCGCGGAGCATGCCGGGACTGGCCTGACGCTGGCGTCACGCGCGGGGCGGGGCTTCCGCCTGCGTCAGGAGCCCGGGCTGGATTCTAGCCTCTCCGCACAATGGGCCAGCTGCTCCGCGCTAGTTTCCCCTGCCGCGGTTATCACACATCTGCCCTACGAGCTGCTAGTCTGGAAAACGCGGGGCTCCACCTCCGGAGTGAGCCTGAGCCCTGACACGCCCTGCAAGGCATTGAAGCTTAAGCTTACCTGATCAGGAGGGTGTTGGGGCTCTGGGCTTGAGTTAGGGCTGAGTTTTTCTGGGAAGCAAGGGACACGTCCTGAAATAACCCCAAGATCAGCCTCTGAATTTGGCCTGAGTATGGGAAGCTGGATTAAGGTGGCCGACTTGATCCTGGAGCTGCTATGTTCTGGGGACCACATTGTTGGGTTGGCAACTAAATTCACGTTAGCAATATACCGACATAACAGTATTCAGGACAAACTTAGTTAAGATATCTGGGTATGACAACTACAACACTTGAAGAGTTACTTTTAGTGTCAAATATTTGACCATGCTGAATTATTCAAAGCGCCGAAGAACAAGTTAAAGAGTCTGGGATGAAGATTGAAAGGGAAGGAAAGGGAAATAGTTTTGAGGTTCAGCGCTAGAACAACTGGAATGTGTCACGGTATTCCTGAGTGGGCCCTGGGGGCTCACAACTGCTCCCTTGAAACCTTCGGTCTCTGTCTTACAGCAGCTATTTCCCCTGGTAAGGGAATTCTGGAAACTGCGTAATCCACAAGTAATGTATTGGGACCTCCTAATTTTCCTTTATGGTGGAAGAACATGGACTGAAATTTGACCTCTGAATCTGTTTTCCCTACAGCATTTATACGTAGTGAATATATTTGTTAGTAGTAAATGAAATCTTTAACTGGATTCAGCTTAATTAACATTCAAAATGCATGTTTACATTCTGATTGTTCAGAAAGAAGCTGCTTACCTTTGTAAATCACAAAATAAATACTTCACGGATAACAACAAACTAAAAAGAAGGGGAAGAAATCCGAGCCTTACAGTACAGAAAGGAAGTTGATTCAACGTTTTTCCCTATTTAGTTATATTATTTTAAGTCATGAACTACAAGAAACTCTAGATTAAGTATTTCTTCCAATTTGGGGAGAAATAATACACTAATATTTTTCACACTTCAGGTGGTATCCCTTGTATTTTTTTATAAACTGTATTTTCTATTAAATAGTTGACATTTTAAGAATTTTAGGGCTGGCAGATTAGCTCAATTGGTTAGAGCATCATGCTGATACCACCAAGGTCAAGGGTTGGGAACCCTTTGGCTAGCTGCCAAAAAAAATTTTTTTTAACTATATTTTGTAACTGTAAAATGATTTAATAGTAAATTATGAAAAAAATGTGCAAGATCTTTATGGATGAAATTAGAGTAATGGAGAAATGAGCCATGTTCATAAATTTTTTTTAAATGCTATGAAAATCTCAATTCTCCCTGAACTAATCAATATATATAATGCAATTCCAGTTAAAACCTCAACAGAGTTTTTCACAGAACGTGTAAAAAATGACATTAAAATTCATACCAAAACTTAAGAAGAAAAGCCACTGTAATTTCTGGGGGCTGGTAGGGTTGGAGAATAAGTTGGGAGGACCTGTCATACCAGGATTTATTATATATTGGTAAAGGTATAGGCAAATACCCATAAAACATAATAAAGATCCCAGAAAAAAAACCTATACACATATGAGAACTTTGTATATGATAAAGGTGGCATTAAAAGTTAGAATAGGGTGGTCTAGTCAATAAAACACTACTGTAACAATTGCTACTCTTATGGGAAAAAATTTGGTCCCTCTTTCTCAGTATGCATAAAAACTAATTCTGAGAAGATTAAAAACCTAAATGTTAAAAATGAAACTTTAAAAATGTGCAATAAATGTCAGTACTTATCAACCCAATCTATAGATTTAGTGCAATTCCAATCAAAATCCCAGCAAGTTATTTTATGGATATCGACAAACTGATTCTAAAGTTAACATGCAAAAGCAGAAGACCCAGAAGAGCTAACACAATACTGAAGAAGAACCAAGTTGGAAAATAGACAATACCCAACTTCAAGACTTGCTATAAAACTATGGTAATCAAGACAGCATGGCATTGTCAAATGATAGATAAATAGATCATGGAACAGAGTAGAGAGTCTGAAAACCGATTCATGCAATGTATTAGTCTGTTTTCTGTTGCTCATAACAGAATACCTGAAACTGGGTAATTTATAAGAAAACAAAATTTATTTCTTACAGTTTTGGAGGCTGGGAAGTCCAAAGTCCAGAGAGCACATCTGGTCAGGGCCTTCTTGGTGGGAACTCTACTGAGTCCTATGGTGATGCAGGCAATCACATGGAGAATGGCCAGAGAGTTTTCATGTGCTCTCCTTATAAAATCACCAGTCCACACGCATGATAACCCATTACTCCATGAATGGATTAATCTATTCATTAGAATGTAGTACTCGTGAGATAATCAACTCTTAAAGGCCCCACCTTTCAAATAGCATAATCAGATTTCCCACCCTCTTAACACTGTTACAATGGAGATTAAGTTTCCAGCACATGAATTTGGGGGGAACACATTCAACCTATAGCACACAAATATATTCACCTGATATTTGAAAAAGGAGCAAAGGCAATTTAAAGGAGAGAGAGTAGCCTTTTAATAAATGGTGCTGGAGAAACTGAATATACATGTGCAAAAAAAAAAAAAAAAAAGAAAGGAATCATAGACACAGACCTTACACCCTTCACAAAAATTAACTAAAAATAGATCATAAACATAAATGTGAAACAAACTTTAAAACTCTTAGAAGGCAATATAGTAGAAAATCTAGATGACTTAGGGTTTGGCAATGGCTTTTTAGATGCAACACCAAAAGCATAATCCATGAAAGAAAAATTTGCATTTCATTAAAATTAAAAACTTTTGCTCTTGAAAGGCACTGTTAAGAGAATGAAAAGACAAGCCTCAGACTGGGAGAAAATATTTGCAAAACCCATATTTGATAAAAGACTTACATCCAAAATATACAAAGAATTGTTCAAACTCAACAGTAGGAAAACAAACCCAATTTAAAAATGGGCAAAGGATGGGAACAGAACCTCACCAAGAAAATACACAGATGGCAAACAAGCATATGAAAACATGTTCAACATCATGTGTCATTAGGGATTGCAACTTTAAACAACAATGAGATACCATTATACACCTATTATAATGGTTTAAAATCCCAAACACTGACAACACCAAATGCTGGCAAAGATGTGAAGAAACGAGACCCCCATTCATCACTGGTAGGACATAAAACAGCACAGCCACTTTGGAAGACAGTCTGGCAGATTCTTATAAAGCTAAACATAGGCCTGCCATACAATCCAGCAATCATGCTACTTCGTATTTACCCAAATGACTCAAAAACTTATGTCTACACAGAAACCTGCACACTAATGTTTATAACACCTTTCTTCATAACTGTCAAAAATTGGAAATAGCCAAGATATCTGCTGTGGTTTGAATAACCCCTCAAGCTCTTCAGAAAGTTCCCACTGAAAAGAAGGCCCTTACCAGATGTACCCCTCAACCTTGGACTTTCCAGCCTCCAAAACTGTAAGAAATTTATTTTTCTTATAAATTACCCAGTTTCAGGTATTCTGTTATCAGCAATAGAAAACGGATTAATACAGAAAATTACTACTGAGAAGTGGAGTGTTGCTAATAAAGAGTACATGAAAATGTGGAAGCAAGGTAATGGGCAGAGGCTGGAAGAATTTTAAGGAGCAGTTATGGCAGAAAAGGCATAATGTAAAGCCAAAATTTATAATTCAAAAGAAAGCAGAGGGAAAAAAATTGGAAAATTTTCAGCCTGGCCATGAAAGCAAGGGTGTAGCCCAGCAACCATTTGCTAAGGAGATTAGTATGGAAGAAAGGGATTATAAAGAGAAGGGAAATCTCAGAGGCTGTTTCTTCCATTATAGACCCAGAGGCCTAGGGAGACAGAATGGTTTTGGGGAACAGGCCTGAGGTGCTTTCCATGGGCTCACTGCCCAGGGTCACCTTGGGATGCTGCTCCCCACACCAACACACCAGCTGCTTTGGCTGCTCCAGCTGTGGCTAAATTGGCCCCAGGTGTGGCTGGACCTGAAGCTTTGGAAAATACAAACAAGAAGCCTTGGTACCATCCATGTGGTGTTGGGTCTATAGGCTCACAGAATGAATATATGAAAAGGACATATCGAAAAGCCTGGGGACCCAGGAAGAGATCTGTCACAGGAGCAGAGTTACTGCATAGAGCCTTTACTAGAGCAATGCCAAGCAGAAACATGGGGATCAGTGCCATGCCTAGTGGAGCTGTGAGAGCGGGACTGTCATGGAGATCCCAGAATTGTGGAGCTACCAGCATGCAATGCCAGCTTGGGAGAGCTGAAGCATGGCCTCAGACCAATAAAGCCAGAGAAACAGAGCTGCATGAGGACTTGGGGACCCAACCCCCATACCAGCACACAGAGGATGTGAAATAGGGAGTCAAGGTACATGATTCACCACCTTTGAGATTTAATGCCTGCCCTGTTGAGTTTCAGACTTGCTTAGGACATGTTACCGCTTTCTTTTGGCCTATTTCTCCCTTTTTGGATGGGAATATATACCCTATACTTGTCCCACCACTGTATCTTGGAAATCGATAACTTGCTTTGATTTCACGGATAGGACTTTGGACTTTGGACCTTTGTGTTGAAACAAGTTAAGACTTTTGGATGAAATGAATGTATTTGTGTGTGAAAAGGACATTAGTTTTGGAGGGCCAGGGGCAGAATGCCTTGGATTGAATGTCCCCTCAAACTTAATTGCCACTATAACTGTTGAGGGTGGGAAATTCCATTACGGTAATTAAAAGGTGGGGCCTTGAAGAAGTGATTAAGTTGATGGTTTGATGGTGGCCATGGGCATGGATCTGAGGGCTTTAAAAGAAGTGTGAATGAAGATCTGTCTCTCTCTGCTCTGCCATTTTCTGCCATGTGAGACCCCTGCTTTGCTGTAAAGCCACCACCAAAGAAGACCCTCACCAGATGTGCTCCCTGGACTTTGGACTTCCCAGCCTCTGAAACTGTAAGCAATAAATATTCTTTCCTTATATATTACCTAGTTCCATGTATTTTGTAATAAGCAACAGAAACAGACTAATACAGAAAGGTAAGTAGAAATATCCTATAACAGAATAAAGAGGGCAGATAGAACATATGCATCTACTTATGAATATATTCAGGGGACCGCAGGGGCTCTAGAAGTCAAAAATCAAGCAGTAATTCTGGGGACCAAATACACTTCTGGCTAGTTTGCAAACAGTTGACTTGTCTGTCTCTTCTCTCTGCCTGTTTTTACCTCTATTCTGCTTCTAATGTCTGTCTTTAGGTTCCTCATTTCTGCCTCGATGGAGTTTGGATGTGTTGTCCCCTCCAAAACTCATGTGGAAATTTGATCTCCAATGTGGCAGTGTTGGAAACTGATTGAGTCTTGGGGGCAGATCCCTCATGAATGGATTAATGCTCTCCCTGGGGGAGGAGGGGTAGTGAGTGAGTTCTCGTTCTATTAGTTCCCATGAGAGCTGATTGTTTACAAGACCCTGGAAACTCCTCTCTCTCTCTCTCTTGCTTCCTCTTGCCATGTGATCTGCTTGTACTCACCGGCTGCCTGCCACTTTTCTGCCATGAGTAGAAGCAGCCTGAGGCCCGTGCCAGATGCAACTGTCCCACAATTGTAAGCCAAATAAACCTCTCTTCTTTATAAATCACTCAGTCTTGGGTATTTCTGTTATAGCAACACAAAATGGACTAATACATGCCTACTGATTTCTCTCTGTGTATCTTCCTATCATTCAGATTTTACTCAAAAGTTATTCCCAGAGGGACCTTTCCATTGCTTCCCTTATCACAACCACCTATTTTATTTTTTATTTATCACTAACACAATGTAAGTTTTCTCAAAATCAATGTGTTTACTTTTTTAGTGTCCTTCTTTTGTACTAGAATATTAGCCCCAGGAGAGCAGAGCCACAGTTCATTTGCTTGTTTGTTTGTTTGCAGCTGGCAGGTACAGGGATCAAACCCTGGACCTTAGTGTTATCAGCACGGTACTCCAACCAACTGAGCTAACCCACCAGCCCCCAGAGCCAGTTTATCTTGACTATTGCCACATTTCCACTGCCTATAATAGTGCCTAGAGCATAAAATATACTCAATAAATAAATGCTGAAGCCCATCTAAATAGCTCCTGATACTCTTTCCATCTCAAATGAGACTAGCCCTCAGCCAGGTATTGTATTAGCAAATCACCAGAATATTCTGATATGCTGAACTCTCCTGCCTAACTATTTCCTAGACCACTGGCCAGCCCATTTGTTTAAGTATCTCTGGGTTTGGAACAAATCTTAGCTATGGGTGACAGTAAAATTATTCAGCACCTTGCAACATATGTCTAGAGGATGTAATATCATTATGAATATACATTATCATGAAGTATCCAACACATTTTAGTTCTCTTCCTGTACTTAGGATGACATTGGAACCCTCTGATACCTGGAATAGCCTGCCTCCTGTATCTGTTTCTACAAATCCCACTCATTCTTCAAAGCTTAACTCTCCAGCAATCTTCTTCATGGAGCTAACCTGGATTTTCCTTGTCCAAATTTACTTCTCCTTTTTACACTTTGGTTAAATCACCAAAAATTTCTGCCTTGTGACACCCACATTGTAGATTTAAGTCATAATGACTATGCCATACATAAAAGACTAGAAAAATCATTTAAAACTTCTTACATAATGACCATATTGTATGAAACAATGAAAAGATCACTGAATATAGGTTTAGGGGCTCTATCAAAAATGTTTTAGTTACAATCAAGTTGGATTTAGTTACCAGAGTAACAACATAGAGAATTTGCTGAAGAAATTATTCTGTGAAACAAGATTATGGAAGCATGTCTAACAGCTAGGTCATTCACCAAATTGTAAATATGTCTAAAATGAAATCACTCTTGTACACCTAACAGACAACCAGAATTAGTTAATGTCATTGTAGTGTGAGCTGGAAACTCAGGAATTCAAAACATCTGTAATACCAGACATTCAAGGCCAAGTATGCTCTGCCCCTCCCCCACAAAAAAGAAAAAAAAAAGAGAAAGGAAAACGGAAAGAGTTGCTGAGTGCTTGGATTTTCAGAGCTGCCCTACATGGCAATGAGGCTGCACGTGTTCTGCACTTCACAACTTTAAGATTAGCCTAAAGGAACTAGTCCTCTATAAAACTGCTGCAACTGTATTAATTATCTAAGAAAGGCTGTGCTACCTATATGTGTGCTAAGTTATAAGCCCTAATAAATATTTAGCTCTACACCACATCTCTACTGGTGCTTGTTCTATCTTGCCTCTTTTTCATATTCCTAGAGTCAGATTATAACTCTATTTCATACATTAAATTACCTTTTTTTTTTTTTGGCTGCTGGCCAGTAAGGGGATCTGAACCCGCGATCTTGGTGCTAGGAAGCGGCAGCACTCTAACCAATTGAGCTAACCAGCCAACCCTGGATTACTTCTTGCGAGCAGGAATTCTATCATTTTCATCTTTATATCCTCCGTTGTCTTAAGGCAGTGTCTTACGCATTATAAATTACAATTATGGATTTAAATGGACAAAGAAACATATCACACTGTCCCTAATTTTTATCATCTAAAAAATGTAGGGAAGAAAAACTTTTTAAACATCGCCATATGAGTAATGAAAGGGGATGCACCTTACCAAATATTAGATTATATCTTAAAGCCATAAATTGTGAGACTGGGCACAGAAATAAACAGATCAATTTTTAAAAATCCAAGTATAGGGGCCAGCCTGTGGCTCACTTGGGAGAGGGCGGTGCTGATAACACCAAGGCCACGGGTTCGGATCCCATATCGGGATGGCTGGTTTGCTTACTGGGTGAGCGTGGTGCTGACAACACCAAGTCAAGGGTTAAGATCCCCTTACTGGTCATCTTTAAAAAAAAAAAAAATCCAAGTATATATGGGTAATTAGTATGTAATAAAGGTAAACTTTTATATCAGCGGGGAAAGTGGATTACTCAAAAATGAGGTTGAGTGGGAGCGTAGCGTGAGGCTGAGGCAGGAGGATCGCTGAGCCCAGGAGATCCGGGCTACAGTGTTCTATGTCGACAGAGCGTCAGCACTAAGTTCGACATCAAATATGGTGACCTCCCCGAGCAGGGGCTGGGGGTTGCGGGGACCACCTGGTTGCCTAAGGAGGGGTGAACCGGCCTAGTTGCAGTCAAAACTCCCCTGCTGATCCGTAGTGGGATTGCACCTGTGAAAGCCACGGCACTCTAACCTGGGCAATTTAGCAAGACCCTGTCCCTTCATTTTTTAAAAAAAGAGAAAAAAAGAAAGAAGAGAAATATTGAGATATTATTTTTCACAAAATTTTATGAAGGTGGTTTAGCAGTCCTTATTGTTGTTTAAGTGACAATAACAAAAAGCTCACAAGTTCTGATCAACATTTTATCATAGTTCTAGATATCTCATTGGCAAATACATCTTTGTAGTTCCATATAAATTTTAGGATTTTTTTTTTTCTATTTCTGTGAAAAATAACATTGGAATTTTAATAGGGATTGCATTGAAACTGTATGTCACTTTGGGTAGTATGGACATTTTAACAATATTAATTCTTCCAATCCATAAACATGGGATATCTTTCCATTCATTTGTGTCTTCTTTAATTTATTTCATCCATGTTTTATAATTTTCAGTGTACAGGTCTTTCACCTATTTGGTTAAATTTATTCCTAAAATTTTTTTTTTGTAGCTATTGTCAAAGGGATTGTTTTCTTGATTTCTTTTTCAGATAGTTTGTTGTTAGTGTATAGAAATGCTATTAATTTTTGTGTGTTGATTTTGTATCCTGCAACTTTACTGTATTTGTTCATTATTCGTATAACTTCGTATAATGTATGCTATACGAAGTTATTACGCTGGGTCATATGGTAGATCTATCTGCAATTGTTTGAGGAACCTCCATACCATTTTCCATAGAGGCTGCACCATTTTGCAGTCCCACCAACAATGTATGAGAGTTCCTTTTTCTCTGCCACCTCGCCAGCATTTATCGTTCAGAGTCTTTTGGATTTTAGCCATCCTAACTGGGGTGAGATGGTATCTTAGTGTAGTTTTGATTTGCATTTCCCGGAGGCTGAGTGAAAATACATCACTTTAAAGATGGGGGAAAAAACACAGATATTTAGTTTACTTACAATCCTCGGTTTTCTCCAGGGCTTAGCGGATGATGTGTGTTTTGTATGCACTCAATAAATATTTGTTCAACGATAAAATAGGTGACAGGCTAAATATGTTCTGTATCACAGTTTAAAACAATTTTTTCAGACTACAAAGTATACTGAATTGAATAATGAGTCTTTATTGTTTTACTGCCATTCCAACTTTTCCCCAAATGCACATAATCACTTTAAGACCAATTCCTAAGTTAATTTTGTTTTGTTTTTTGCAGCTGGCCAATATTGGAATCGAACCCTGGGCCTTGGTGTTACCAACACCAAGTTAAACTTCTAATATCTCTATTTTTATAACAATTTAGTCCTCCATAAAGAGTATTTGAAACAATATTTTGATATTTGGAAGGAAGGGTTTCAGAGCAATTGTGTGTCCACACACAAACTACAAAGTCTAATGCCTGCTACTTGTGTGCCTACAACATATGAAAAACACACAAGTAAGGACCATTTTCCCCAACTTCGGATTCTACTCCACCATGTTCCAAAGGATGCAGTGTTGCTTTCTTACTCTTTAAAATTAGAGAGATAATTAAGGGGAATGGAAGGATTTGAGCTTTGTAGTTAGACAGTTCTACTGCAGAATTTGAGCTGTTCATTTGATCTCTTTTAACATCAGTGTCCTAATTTCCTCATCTGCAAAACAGTCCTAATAACAGAGCAGAGAAGGGGTTTTTTGTTCTTTGTTTTTGTTTTTGTTTTGTGGCTTTCGGGTGCAGCGTTGATCAGAGAATATTTAAACAGATGATGTCAAGTCTTTAAAATAATGTTTCATCCTAGAAAGGGCTCAAATCTTGAGCCTTTATTATTAAAGTTTTATCTGAATTAAATGAAATAGTACATAATAATTAGCTATTATTAAAGGAGATGTTCTATTATCATTAGGTAGTAAGAGAAGGTAAAAGAAATTCTGAACTCAATCCAAGGAAATTGCTCTAATGTTTAGAACTTAGTTCAGTTCAGACTCTTTTTCAGCCCATTCTCACATGTGACACCTACGTCATTGTAGAAGAAGGCCCTCACCAGATGTGTTCCCTGCACCGTGGACTTCCCAGCCTCCAAAACTGTACAAACTTAAGGATGGCACATTCCAGAGAGATGAACAGCCACATATAAGTTCTGATCAGATCTGAGTTTCCAGATTTCCTACAAGAACAGAAG
Source organism: Galeopterus variegatus (assembly GCF_000696425.1). Taxonomy (NCBI): domain Eukaryota; kingdom Metazoa; phylum Chordata; class Mammalia; order Dermoptera; family Cynocephalidae; genus Galeopterus; species Galeopterus variegatus. The sequence continues at coordinate 227,322 of NW_007727949.1, read as the reverse complement.
TTGCTAGCCAGTGAACACAACAGTTTACACTGCCATTGAAAAATAATGAGTTAGAAGTGAGTGTAAATATTCAGATGATCAGATAACCAAAAGAAGCATTACTGCTCCAAATGTGGGTTAAACCGAGCTTCTAGAATACAGAGGTGCCATTGTCTGAATATTGTGCCTCTCTTAATCAGGTTACCTATTTTAGCCACCAAACAGCCTACGATTAAAATCCCTAGGTCTTTTTATTCATGAGCTGCTGCTAAGATATGATTTTTATGGTGGATTTTTAACCTAAATTTCACATTTTCCCTTTATCACTGTTAAAATAGTTTTATTCCAGCACCTCAGTACATTGAGATATTTGTATATTCAGTTTAAATTAGCAGTAATTATCCAGTTATGTCATCTGCAAATTTTATAAGCATGTTTTTCTATATATTTTTCTAAATATTTTTTTAAAAAGATGGAATGCAACAGGGCCAAGAACAGAATGCATTAAATAAATGCATTTGTATGCATTTATTTAATAAAAATTATTGAGCACCTAAAAAAAAAAAAAAGAAATCTTAGTTCTGTAAGGGAACCTCGAAATTCAGAACTGAGTTACAGCTTTGGGTTCTACTTAACCTAAAGATGCTCTTCTTTCCTTGAAATAGGTTTATCAGAGACTAGAGGGAAATATTCTGGGGGAAGGGTAAAGGGAATGTCAAAGACCTACTTTCTCTGGTCCTTTATAGTCTACTAAGTCTGCTCATGTTACTGTCCTTTTCTTCCCATTGTATATTTTTAAACTGCTGAGGGTAACATGACCTTGAGAGAGAGCACAATAGCAAGAAATGAGGAGTGACATAGTGACTAGTGGCTCAGTGATAATGTCTGCAAGTCCCCTAAAACCAGAACAGATGCACGGAGATTAACTGTTACAGATTTGGAGGATTTATGGATGTGAAAACTCTGAAGATTATTAAAGAGTTAAACAAAATACTAGTTTTTAAATGAAGATAGGTAGAATGTATCCCTATTAATTGTAGACTTGTAAGATAGACTAGTATGCCTAGGTAACCACTACATCACAGACTGTCAAGCAATCCAGTAATAACCACCCACAAGATCTTAAGGTACAGTGAGGCAAAATCCTGATGGCTTTAAAAGAGCAAAGCCTACTGTACTAATTAATTTTTATGAGGATGTTAGGCCATTAGCAATAGTGAGGAAATACTGGATTTGATCTGTTTGGACTTTGGTAAGATGTGATCCTCTCTTGTCAACACAGAAATCATTTGGTCTAGAATCCAGTATTATAAATCAAAGAAAAAGTTGACTAGAGACGTTATCCAAATAATTAACAGTATCATGGCTGCTGAAATATACCAAATGGAGCTATTTAAGGATGATGTCTGCTGTAGATCGTATGCCCCCTCCCTAACCTCATTGAGGCTTAATCCCCACTGTAACTGTTGAGGGTGGAAATTCCTATCATGGTAACTGAAAGGTGGGGCCTTGAAGCGAGGATTAGATTGTAGGGCCATGCTGTAATAAATGGATTAAAAATGGTGGCCATGGGCATGGTTTAGAGAGCTTTAAAAGGACAGTGCATGAGGAACAATCTCTCTCTGTTCTCTCTGCTTTCACAATCTTGCAATGTGAGACCCCTGGGTCACTGTCACCACCACCAGATGTGTTCCTTGGACTTTGGACTTCCCAGTCTCTGAAACTGTAAGCAATAAATTTCATTTTCTCTATAAAATACTCAGTTTCGGGTATTTCGTTATAAGCAACAGAAATGGACTAATGCAATGCCCAAAGAATTTTTTTTCCAAGGAATTTTTAAAATACATGACAAGGATGAGACATTTTACAAAAATCAGTTTGACTTTCCACCAACTCCCACACCTCTGAGTCAGTGTTCAGAAACAGTAATTGCCAAACTGAGGTACATTTTCTTGACCCCAAACCACATGTCTGAAGCAAATATATAAGAGGTGGCCAATACACAGACTCTCAGATGGAAAATATAAAAAGTAAGGTGGAGGAGAAAAAGGCAAGAGGCAGAGCGGTAGAAAAAGTCAAATAACTTAAAGTGTCCTAATTAACTACAAAAGAAATATAAAGCTTATGTATTTGGATAGATACCCATTAATTCTTCTAATGTTAATTATATTTTGAGTTGATCACAAGATAATAAATGTCAAAAGCAGAACACATGACAAATCATACAAAACTGAAGTTATCCACCTGAGGTTGAAAAGCAGGGCTATTATTAAGAAGTAAATGAATATTTTCCTAAATAAAAGCCGAGTCAAAGGAAATTAAAAATACATTAATAATATTTTGAAAATAGTTGTTATGAAAACAATATACGAGTATACAAGCTCCTGCTAAATCGGAACTTACATTGGTAGGTAAATTCTGACTTAGGTGTTTTATCATCAAAATAGGAAAAGAGAAAATAAGCACTGTGCTTATCATTTAAAAAATAGCACACACATCCCCCTCCCCCAGAGGGGAAATGAAGAGAGCACAGCACCCATAAAACCAGTCTCTCCAGTTCAGCCAAGGCTGCATTAGCTATAATGGAATATGCAAATGTAAATGGGATTCTTATATGCCAAAAGAACGTATTGGCAATTGCAGCAAAAAGAGTAAGTTACTCAGGAATAAAAACATGCAAGAACTTTTCTGTGATACATGCTCATTTTTAAAAATTATAAAATATTAACATGTATAAAGAAAAAAATCCTGTATTCTCTCTCTACTAAGCAATAATTATAAAAAACATTAGCTACACAAATTTGGTTATAAATAATTTAATCAAAATTGTATTTAGTCAAAATGACAAGGTGGTCAAAACATATTCCCAGTAACTAATTTTCACACACGATGTCCCTGTTAGCAATTTCTCAATCTTTATGCATTTTTAATAATTTTTATCTTTTCAGAATTTTTCAGATGTTTTTGCTTTTTTTTCTTAAGTATTTTCAGCTAATTCTACTTCTCTAAACTATCTGAAGTGTGAAATTTGAAAGTAAGCAAAATACTCAAAGGGAAACATAAGTAACTTGTGAAACGACCATGCACCATACACTTATGCAATCAACAAATTAAAATGTAGTTGCAAATGTTCCTATTGAAATAAGAAACAAAATAAAAACGTATCAAACAATGTATATAATATGCTTTCAGTTTAAAAATTTTAAGTTAAAAAACTCATCTACACACATATATATATATATTTGTGCACAGAAAGGGATTTAGGAAGGTAGACATCATTGTGTCAACAGAGACCATGATTGATTTTTTAATAGTAAAATGACAAATTATAATTGTATATTTTTACAGGTAACAAGTGATGTTATATGTATACAATGTGAAATGATTAAATAAAGCTAATTAACATATCCATCACCTCCAATATGTACAACCTTTATTGTGAGAACATTTGAAATTTACTCTCAGCGATTTTGAAATATACATTAGTATAAGTTATAGTCACCATGCTGTGCAATAGGTCTAAAAAAACCACATTTCTTCTAACTGAAACTTTGTACCCTTTGACCAACATCTCCACATTCCCACCACCCCAGCCTCTAGTAACCGCCATACTAGTTTCTGGTTCTATAAGTTTGATTACTTTAGATCCCACGTATGAATGAGTTCATGTGGTATGTGTCTTTCTTTGCCTGGGTTACTTCACTTAGCATAATGTCCAGGTTCATCCATGCTGTCACAAGTGACAGAATTTCCTTCTTTTATAATGCTAAATAGTATTCCATTGTGTGTACATATCACATTTTCTTTATCCACACATCCATTGATAGACACTTAGGTTGATTCCATAACTTGGTTGTTCGGAATAATGCTACAATGTACATGGAAGTGCAAATATCTCTTTGACACACTGATTTAATTTCACGGATATATACCAAAGTGGGATTGCTGGATCATATGGAAATTCTATTAGTTTTTTGAGGAACCCTTATACAGTATTCTGTAATAGCTGTATTAATTACCATTTCCACCAACAGTATACAAGAGTTCCCCTTTATCACCATTCTGACCAACAGTTGTTGTCTTTTGTCTTTTTGATAACAGTCATTCTGATAGGTGTGAGGTGATATTTCATTGTGATTTGAATTTGCATTTCCCTAGTGTTCAGTGATGTTGAGCATTTTTTTCATGTACCTCTTGGCCATTTGTACATCTTCTTTTGAGAAATGTCTATTCAAGTCTTTTGCTCATTTTTTTCTTTTTTCTTTTTTTGTGGTCGCTGACCAGTACAGGGAACGAACCCTGGATCTCAGTGTTATCAGCGCCACGCTTTAACCAACTTAGCTAATGGGCCAGCCCTTGCCCATTTTTCAATAGGGTTATTTGTTTTCTTCCTATTGAGTTGTTTGAATTCCTTATATATTTAGGATATTAACCCTTTATCAGATGTATGACTTCTCCCAATCTGTAGGTTTTCTCTTTAGTCTGTGAACTGTTTTCTTTGCTATGCAGAAGCTTTTAAGTTTGATGTAATCCTGTTTGTGTATTTTTTACTTCTGTTGCCTAAGCTTTTGAGGTCAAATCTGAAAAAGTATTGCTCAGACCAATGTTGAGTAGTTTTTCCCAATGTTTCCTCTAGTAGTTTTACAGTTTCAGATCTTACATTTAATGCCTTAATGAATCAAGTTGATTTTTGTATATGGTGTGAGATGAGTGTCTAATTTCATTCTTTTGCATGTGGATATCCAATTTTCCCAACACCCTTATTGAAAACACTGTCCTTTTCCCATTTTGTGTTCTTGGCAATCAATTGAGTGTAAATGTATGGGTTCATTTCTGTTCTCTCTATTCTGTTCTACTGGTTGATGTGTCTGTTTTTATGCCAGCAACATGCTGTTTTAATTACTGTAGCTTTGTAACATAGTTTGAAATCAGGTCATGTGATACCTCCAGCTTTGTTCTTTTTACTCAGGATTGCCTTGGCTATCCAAGATTATTTGTAGTTCCATATAAATTTTAGGATTTTTTTTTTTCTATTTCTGTGAAAAATAACATTGGAATTTTAATAGGGATTGCATTGAAACTGTATGTCACTTTGGGTAGTATGGACATTTTAACAATATTAATTCTTCCAATCCATAAACATGGGATATCTTTCCATTCATTTGTGTCTTCTTTAATTTATTTCATCCATGTTTTATAATTTTCAGTGTACAGGTCTTTCACCTATTTGGTTAAATTTATTCCTAAAATTTTTTTTTTGTAGCTATTGTCAAAGGGATTGTTTTCTTGATTTCTTTTTCAGATAGTTTGTTGTTAGTGTATAGAAATGCTATTAATTTTTGTGTGTTGATTTTGTATCCTGCAACTTTACTGTATTTGTTCATTATTTCTAACAGTTTTTGGTGGAGTCTTTAGAATTTCCTGTATATAGGGCCAGCCCGTGGCTCACGCGGGAGAGTGCGGTGCTGATAGCACCAGGGCCACGGGTTCAGATCCCATATAGGGATGGCCGGTTAGCTCACTGGGTGAGTGTGGTGCTGACAACACCAAGTCAAGGGTTAAGATCCCCTTACCGGTCATCTTTTTTAAAAAAAAAAAAAGAATTTTCTGTATATAAAATGTCATCAGCAAACAGTGGCAATTTAACTTCTTCCTTTCCTATTTGAATGCCTTTTATTTTTTCTCTTGCCTAATTCCTCTGGCAAGGACTTCTACTACTATGTTGAATAGAAGTAGCAAGAGTGGCATCCTGGTCTTATTCCTAATTTTAGAGAAAAACTTTCATCTTTTCACCGCTAAGTATAATGTTACCTGCAAGCTTGTCATATGTGGCCTTTATTGTGTTGTGATATATTCCTTCTATCCCTAACTTGTTCAGACATTTTTTTTTATTTTTTTTTAAAAGATGACCGGTAAGGGGATCTCAACCCTTGGCTTGGTGTTGTCAGCACCACGCTCAGCCAGTGAGCAAACCGGCCATCCCTATATAGGATCCGAACCCACGGCCTTGGTGTTATCAGCACCGCACTCTACCGAGTGAGCCACGGGCCGGCCCGTTCAGACTTTTATCATGAAACAATTTTGAATTTTGTGAAATACTTTTCCTGCATTCAATGAGATAATCATATGCATTTTGTCATTTACTTAATTAATGTGATGTGTCATATTTATTGATTTGTATGCTAAACTATCCTTGCATGCCAGGAATAAACCCCACTCAATCATGGTGATTGATCCTTTTAATGTACTGTTGAATTTGATTTGCTAATATTTTATTGAGGAATTCTGCATTTACATTCATCAGTGATATTGGTCTGTAATTTTCCTTTCTTCTAATATTTTTGTCTGGCTTTGTTTTCAGGGTAACCCTGGTCTTGTAAATGAGTCTGAAAGTATTCCCTTCTCTTTGATTTTTTTGAAGAATTTGAGGAAGATTGATATTAGTTCTCCTTTAAATGTTTGGTAGAATTTGTCCATGAAGCCATCAGGTCCTGGGCTTTTCTTTGATTTAAGACTTTTTAGTACTGATTCAATCTTCTTACTCATTATTGGTCTGTTCAGATTTCCTCTTCAAGATTCAGTTGTAGTAGGTCATATGTGTTTAGGAATGTATCCATTTCTTCTAGGTTATCCAATTTGTTGACATGTATTGTACACTGTAATCACTTATGATCCTTTTGATTTCTGTAATACCAGTTGTAATGTCTCCTCTTTTATTTCTGATTTTATTTATTTGAGTCTTCTCTATTTTTTTAGTCTAGCTAAGTATTTGTCTATTTTTTTATCTTTTAAAAAAGCAACTCTCAGTTTTATTGACTTTTTCTATTTTTTCTAGTTTCTATTTCACTTATTTTTGCTCTAATTGTTGTTATTTTCTTCCTTCTGCTCATTTTTTGGCTCAGTTTTTTTTTTCTTGTTTCTTGTGATGTGATGTTAGATTGTTTATTTGGGATTTATGTTAGATTGTTTATTTGGGATTTATCTTCTTTTTTGATATAGGCATTTATTGCTATAAATTTCCTTCTTAGAATTGCTTTTGCTGCATCCTATAGTTTTGTTGGTTTACATTTTCATTTGTCTCAAGATTTTTTTATTGGTTAGTGTGCATTATAACACCAAGGTCCAGTATTCGAATCCCCATACCAGCCAGCCACAAAAAAAAAAAAAAAAAAGGGAATTTCCCTTTTTTTTTCTTTTTTTTTTTTGGGGGGGGGGGGTGGGGGGTTTGAAAATGGGGCCTTGGGGTTTTATTCACCCCAAAAAAAAAAAAGAATTTCCCTTTTTTTTTCTTTTTTTTTTTTGGGGGGGGGGGGTGGGGGGTTTGAAAATGGGGCCTTGGGGTTTTATTCACCCCAAAAAAAAAAAAGAATTTCCCTTTTTTTTTCTTTTTTTTTTTTGGGGTGAATAAAACCCCAAGGCCCAATTTTCAAACCCCCAACCCCCCCAGCCAAAAAAAAAAAAAAAAAAAAGAAAGTGAATTTCCCTTTTGTTTTCTTCTTTGATGCATTGGGTGTTCAGGAGCATGTTATTCAATTTCCACACATTTGTTAATTTTCCAGGATTTCTCCTGTTATTGCTTTCTAGTTTCATACATTGTGATCAGAGAAGTTACTTGATGTGCTTCAATCCTCTTAAATTTCTTCAGATTTGTTTTTAGCATAACATATGATTTATCTTGGAGAATGTTCTGTGTGTGCTTGAGAAGAATGTGTATTCTGCTGCTGTTGAATGGAATATTCTGTACTTGTATACATCTGTTAGGTCAACTTGGTCTAAAGTGTACTTCAGGTTTAATGTTTCCTTATTAATTTTCTGTATGGATGATCTGTCCATTGTTTAAAGTGGGATATTGAAGGTCCCCACCATCATTGCATTGCAACCTTTCCCTCCCTTCAGATCCTTTAATATTTGCATCGTATGCTTAGGTGTTCCAATGTTCAGTGTATATAGATTTACAATTGTTATGTCCTCTTGATGAACTGACCTCTTTATCATTATGTAATGACCTTCTTTGTCTCTTTTTTACAGTTTTTGACTTAAAGACAGTTTTGTATAACATAAATATAGCTTCCCCTACTCTCTTCTTGACTCCATTTGCATGAAATACCTTTTTCCATCTCTTCACTTTCAGTCTGTTTCTGTCCTGAAAAGTGAGCTGAGTCTCTACAAGGCAGCATATAGTTGGGTTATGTTTTTTTTATCCATTCAGCCACTGTATATCTTTTTATTGGAGAATTTAGTCCATATACATTTGTTTCAGTCTGTTTAGTGCTGCTATAACAAAATAGCAGAGTGGGTAATTTATAATAAACAGATGTGTATTGGCTTACAGTTTTGAAGGCTGGGAAGTCCAAGACCAAGTCATCTGGTGAGGGCCTTCTTGCTGCATCACAACATGGCAGAAGACATCACATAAGTGAGAGAGAGAAATGAAGGTGCTGAACTTGTCCTTTTATAAGGAAGGTGCTGAACTAGTCCTTTTATAAGCAACCCACTCCTGGTTTGATGGTTTTCTGTAGTATTGTCCTTTGAATCCTTTCTAATTATGATTTATGCATCTACTATAGATTTTTTACTTTGTAGTTACCATGAAGCTTACATAAACATCTTATACTGATTACATGCTATTTCAAGCTGTTCACAACTTAACTTTGATCACATACAACTCTACACTTTTACTTACCCCCATTTTATGTTTTTGATGTCAATATTTACATTTTTTATAATTTGTATCCTTTAACAATTTTTTTGACTATAGTTGTTTTTAATAGTTTTGCCTTTTAAACCACTAGAGATAAAATTTCTTTACAAATCACTATTGCAGTCCTAGAGTATTCTGAATATGACTCTGTATTACTCATACCATTGAGTTTTATGCTGTTATGTGTTTTACATTATTAATTAACAGACTTTTATTTCAGCTTAAAGAACTCTCTTTAGAAATTCCTATTACAGGTCTGTGGTAATGAGCTCCCTTAGCTTTTGTTTGTCTGGGAAAGTTTATATTTCTTCCTTATTTCTGAAGGACAGCTCTACTGGGTAAAGTATTATTGGTTGGCAGTTTTGTTTTGTTTTCCTTCAGCACTTTGAATATATTATCCCACTCTCTCTTCGACTGCAGAGATACCCCATCGGATTATTATCTATATTAAATAAAACATGTACATCACCTAACATAGTAACACATAGCAGCACTCAATGCATTTGCTGTTATTAATAGTATTAGTCCGTTTAAACCAACCTGAACTATCAATCACAATGGGGACCTTGAAATACTTACGGGAAACTTTGATCACTTAGATTGATTTTGCATCAATAAAAAGAAAATATTCTGTTTGAACTACCTAACATCATGCTTTTACCTTTTAAAAAATGTGATATATTCAAATGAAACCTATTTTTTTCTTGTGCTGTGGTTTGACATATAAAACACAATGTCTGACGTGGAGTAGGTAATCAAAGAATATTTCTTGAATGAACAGTTCTAAGATTATAAAAAGGACACCACATGCTACAAATTGTGAAATATTTATTCTACATCCATACAAGGTATATATATCACTGAAAGCCTTCGTTGATAATAGTAGATAATAAAAATCTTAATGAGTTTATTGACTTCCCATAAACAGGTAATAAAGTCCACAGTCTATATTTCATTCTACTTGTGCTGAAGAAGATCCTACCATACTTATCTGCTAAGAGGTCTGACCGGGAGTGAAAGAGCAGAGTTTCTCTTCCCACTTCAAATCTCTCAGCCCATAAACTAGCTAACATTGGTAGGGGAGGGGCACTTCTGTGAGCAGAAGTAGGTCAAAGAGGCTAAATTTTAAATTACTGAATATGACTCAATATCTATGGGATGTGTCTGAGATGTCAATAAAAAATGAGTCAGATGGATTTGACAGAACATAGTTGAAGTACTTGAGAAAAAAATAAGTTTTATGTTTATACCCTACTGAGGTAAGACTGCTTATTAAACTAGTTATGTATATTTTTCTAGCAGAAAGGCTTTGAAAAAAATTTTTTAATTCTATCATTTATTTCTTTTTTTTTCTTTTTTTGTGACTGGTAAGGAGATCGCAACCCTTGGCTTGGTGTTGCCCGCACGGCGCTCAGCCAGTGAGCACACCGGCCATCCCTATATAGGATCCGAACCCGCAGCGCGAGTGCCGCTGCGCTCCCAGTGCTGCACTCTCCCGAGTGAGCCACGGGGTCGGCCCTTATTTATTTTTTTAATTGAATCATAATTGATTATACATATCTTTGGGGTTCAACATTGAGATATGTTGATCAAATCAACATTACTAGTATATATATTGTTACAAATTGCAATTATTCTTTATGCCCCTTGTCCAATCTCTCCCCAACCCCTTCTTCTTCTCCCCTCCCCTCATTACCCTAAATTTCTTCTCTCCTTCTGAAAGAGCAATGGTTATTCTGTTGATTTATTACCTAGATGATCTGTCCAATGCTGAGAGGTGTCCCCCACTATTCAGGTCCCCCACTATTATCCTAGAGCAGATGCTTCTTCTATCACTCTGGAATGGGATTTGTGGAGAGAGACATCCTCTTCTTTTCTTTGGTCTCTGCTGCTGACCCTCCTTGTGTCAATGCACTTGAGTGGCTGGCAGACCATCTGCGTGGTGGTTATGGCATCTAGCCGCTTTTGCGGCAGCTGTAGCTATTATGGTGGCTGTGGTGGGCCACCCACATGGGAGTGGTGTTTTTGGCATGCTCCTTGCCTAGTTGCAGGAGAAGGGATCAGTCCCCAGCTCCATCTGTTTTGACATTCTAAGTTGTTGTTCTGGAGCAGTTGCATAGGAAGCAGAGAGGGGAAAGGGGAAGGAAATAGGAGGAAGGAAGGGGGCATGGTTGAGGCCCGTAGCACCCTCTCATTCCTGCAGGAGAGACCAGGGGCTTCCAGGGTGGCTTAGTCATTGCTGGGCTAAATGCAGATGTGAGGGGGGTGTGGCTTAAGCCCTTGGCCCTCCACTGTCCTTGCTCAGGAGACCAAGGGGCTTCCAGCTGTGGTTCAGTGGTCATTGCTGGACTGGTTGTGGGTGTCGGAGGGGCATGGCCAAGGCCCCCACATCCTCCCCCACCACCCCTGCTCAGTAGCCTGGGGTGCTTCCTGCAGCAGCTTGGTGGTTGTTGCTGGGCTGGTTGCAGTTGTCAGGGAGGCGTGGCTGAGGCCTGAGACCCCCCACTGTCCCAGTTCAGGAGCCCAGGGCATTTCCTGCAACAGCTCATTGGTCATCGCTGGGCGGGTTGTGGGTGTTGAATGGTGTGGCTGAGGCCCCCAACCCTCCCCACTCCCTGACTTGGGGGCCCAGGGGACTTCTAGTCTTTCTATGTTTTGTAGGTGTTCTTTGGTGATGTGAGACCTTTACTAGTTAATATCAAACTTTATCTCTGGTTTGTGTGTATTTTGTTTTTTCTTTCAGTTCTGTGTTGGATTATTCAGTTCCCACCACTTAATCTCTCCACTGGAACTAATTCCTTCTAAAATGGGGGAACTTCCTGTGGGCACCAGCACTTGAACCTGGCGGTTGAGCTAAGTTGCTTCATTGCTGCTGATTCCGTGGGGAAGGCTTTTTGTGCGGCTCAGGTTTTAATGGTTGACTTTGTAGCTACTTCCAGGTCTTGTGAGATCTGGTGTACCTCGGTTGTGTAGAAACTCTAGTCTGGACCTAAGTCTTTTCAGCAAACTGTACCCCCTGCAGATCTGTATTCCTGACCAGTCTACACAGAGTGCACCTGTACTGATTGGGGGTTAGATCGGCTGTCCCTGCTGTGCCCCAATAACCCCAGTGGGCCCCTCTCCCCCACTGCTCACACTCCAAACACTTCCAATGGCCATGTGCCAATACCTTGCAATAACTCTCTGGCCTCTGAGTGGCTCATTTTTTCAGTTGTTGTGGCTCCTCCCTCCCATGTGGGTCCACAGGAACCCTGGTAGTGGTTCTGCTGGCCTGGGAGCCACCAAGGCCCTCTTCTCCCCTGCTGCCTTCAAGCAACTGCATAAGAGGGGCACAGCTGTGGCTTTTTGCCAGCTCTTGCTCTATGAGCTTACCAGCTCCAGCCTTGAAGCAGCCAGGATTTGAAATGGTGGGAATGATCCTTTCTTTCTCTCATCGTGGCTTCTCTTGCCTTCATGCACCCCATAGGTCTCTCCTTCTCTTCCCCTGAGCTCTAGCAGCCCCAGCTTGGCTATAGTTGCTTTTTAATAGCTGTAAATTCATTGATTTGTGGGAGAGAGTGACATTGGGAATCGTTTATTCCTCCATCTTGACCCCCAAGTCATATATATTTCTCGTTATTGGAAAGTTGAAATTAAGTCTTGGATAACTAGCACATTTTGAGAAAGTCATTGATGTTTGTGAAAATGAAGTGCTGAATGTGCTAGGTTATTAAGACCTTTTTTCATAAGGTTACAGGCTATTTACTGAACAAAGCTGATAATTGACTCTTGCTCGCCAAATTGCTGACACTAACATAGGTATTAAAAATCATGAAAAACATCTAAATTGTGTTGGCTTTTTTAAAGATCACTCTGTTTACTTCAGTCTGTGACAAATTCATTACTGAGAAGTCAATGAATAGTTCTAAGAGATCTTAATTTCCCAGTAATGCGATACTGAGCTCGGTGGTGGAATATGACCCAAGGCTTGCAATTCTACACGAGTTTTTAACTGCTTCAAGTAACTCATTAACTATTTGTATTACTCATGCAAAGTGCAGGATGATTGTGAAATAGCTAAATAGACTAATAAGTGTTTTTGGAAATGGAAAAACCTTTCTGCTTTTATGGTGTTAGATGCTGTGCTGCTTGTGAGTTGTATTATATTCACTGATGTATTGCCTCATTTTTTGCATGGTGTGTAACTTTTTCAGCTTCAAATATGATGCAGACAGGATTGTAAAACCTTCATTTAAACTTTATTTTGTGATTCATTTCTCAAAACAATGGAACTTTCAACTTGGCACATACTCAAATATGTGCATGGAAATACTCTTCAAAGAGGTAAACATAGTGGTGTGGTGATGAGTTTTAAAAACCATTCTATTTAAAAAGTAAATTTAATATTGTTTTGCTTATATTCTTACATGTGATGGTACACTTTTTAAATTCTAAACTACGGGCCGGCCCCGTGGCGCACTCAGGAGAGTGCAGTGCTTGAGAGCACAGCGACGCTCCTGCCGCGGGTTCGGATCCTATATAGGAATGGCCGGTGCTTTCACTGGCTGAGCGCGGTGCGGACGACACCAAGCCAAGGGTTGAGATTCCCTTACCAGTCACGAAAAAGACAAAAAATAAATAAATTAATTAATTAATAAATTCTAAACTACAGTGACATTGGTGTTAGCATGGCTATTATCTCAGTTTAGCAAGCCTGGCTACAGGTATTTTTATATCTGCTTGATGCCAGAGGAGAGGGTCTTGGAGGCCTTATACATGACCTCAACCCACTCCATCCTCTTACCAAGTTCTTGACTCCACCACAGAAAAGAATTCAAGAGCAGAGTCACAGTAGAACATGAGAACAGGTTTAATGTAACAAATAAGATACAGATTCCACAGAGGAAGTGCAGCCTACTTCCAGAGGCTGAGCAGGGCCTATACCAAGTTTAATACAAAAGTAAGAAATACACACTTAAAGTTTAGTACAGAGTGCAGGCTGGCTCAACAGAATGAGCAGCTGCTTGATGAAAGTAAGTTTGATATGAAAAGAAATACACACTCCACAGGGAGAGTGCAGGCTGGCTCCAGGAGAATGATCAGTAGTCTTGCATTCTGCTGGGATTCAGCTTTTATAGTTTCACTAACTGATACATATTCATGCTATCTAATGAATATTCAACTAAGGAGGTGGTTCTCTGTTATGTAACATAGTCTTGCATATGCTCAGTTGGTCTCCTTTCAGGGCATGTTCATTGGCCAAATTTTATCACATGACTGAACATATTCAAGAATATTCTGTGCTCTTTAGTACCCCTAGTGTAAAGTCATTCAAAGGATAAACTCCTTTCCACTGAGCATGCTCGGTCACTTGGGTCATATAAGCCTGTATAAATTCCTTTTACTAAGCATGCTCAGCTAGTCGATTTGCATAAGTCTGCCCCTTGTGGTTTCAATTTCCCCGGGTTGGTGCCAAAAATAGATCCTATAATCAACAGTAACTCTCCTCTAGTGGAGAGTGTGGAGGAGGGGCCTGAGACCTTGGGGGGTGGCCTAAAACCCAGAGGTGTGTCCTGAAACCTGAATCTAGGGAAACTGAGCACCTCCTATCTCATGCTGACTTGGGTAAAGTGTCTAATGTAAAGATAAAATTTCTTTCAGAAATAAAGATGAAATATTAGCAGAAGTATAGTAAGTAAAAAGCCAGTTTAGCAACAATCTAGGCATGTATGCTTGTCTTGTTCATCTTTTATTTCCTAGAGCCTAAATCTGACAAAAAAAAACTGAACTAATTACCTTACAATTAAAGAGTACTTAAACTGAACTTAAAGAATTTTCTTTCTTTTTTTTTTTTTTCAAAAGATGACCAGGAAGGGGATCTTAACCCTTGACTTGGTGTTCTCAGTCCCACACTCACCCAGTGAGCTAACCGGCCATCCCTATATGGGATCCGAACCCGTGGCCTTGGTGTTATCAGCACCACACTCTCCCGAGTGAGCCACAGGCCGGCCCCAAGAATTTTCTTTCTTTTGGATACATAACTATGCTTTCTACACGCATATAATAAATAAGAATAATAACATTTCCCTTACTTATTTACTTATTTATTTATTGTAATTTAAAACAAATTCCATTTTAGGTTACACTAAAAGGAGCATCTCAATCAAGAAAAGTAATAGTTCCAATGAATTTAGTTCAAATCAGGCCTTTATAGGATTGATATTAATTTATATTGTCATCGAAATAAATACAAAATAATAAAAATCTTAAGAGGGTGCAGATAAATACAACTAAAAAATCTAACTGATTTTATCGATGCCTCTTGGAAGGTAAAGCAACATGTTAGTCACTAATATACAACTAACATTTATTGAGGATTACTTTATGCCATCCAGTGTTCTATGCACTTACGAGTATCATTAATTTTCACAACTATTCTATGAAAGAAAACCATGTTATAATACATAATTTTCTTCAAGAAAAACTTTTTACTAAAACTGATCAATATTAGACAATTGTTTTGTGAATCCATTCCTAAACAATATTTTCAAGATAATGGACTTCTTTTTTCTTTTTTTGATGGCTGGTACATACGGGGATCAGAACAGGACAATTATTTTCAGTTGCAGTTGTACAGATGATGTATAATGCAACACCTAAAATTCTGCTGTCATTTCTGAAAAGAGTGAAAAAGAATGTGTCCAGAGGAAGTTGAGCAGATTAATGAAGCATTCCAAAAGGTTGTTGCTGTGTAAAGATTAAAGTCATCGTCGCTCTCAGCATATCTATCTTTAGATATCTGAAGGACATTTTGTATAGAACAGATTATATCTAATTTTTGTATTGCTGTGAGGCACAAATAATATACATGAAATGGGGCAAAGATACTGTGCAAGTCAGTGAGTACCTTTTGTATGGTAAAAGTGCCCAAGATTATCATTACCAGGATAGAGTTTATTTTTGTTCTTTTCAAATATATTCCATAATAAACATAAGATAGCCTTGCCAAAAGATGAGAGAAAAGAAATGAAGCAGGAAAGCAGGAAGGAAGGAAGGAAGGAAGAAAATGAGAGCTTGGGAAAAACATAGGGATGATCTATCAAAGATTACTTTGAAAGGTAAATTCACAATAATTTAATATGATTATCACTAGTTTCTTATGAGAATAGAAAAGTTAATCCAATGTATGATCTGGTAAGCATATCAAAAATTGCAAAAGCACATGAAAAAAGGCCCTAAGAAATAAAATATCCAGTGTTGATTAAGGTGTATATAATGGGTATTCTCATATATTTCTGGTGGGAGTATGTATAAGTTGATACATTTAAACAAAAAAAATTTGACAATATAAAGTATTTATAACTTTCACACTACAATTCTACTTCTTTTTTTTTTTTTTTGTCTTTTATCTTTTTCTGTGTCCGGCAACGGATCGCAACCCTCAGTGTTGCCCCCGTACCGGACCGGGGACCGGCAACGGGATTGCAACCCTCGGTGCTGCTCCCGCGCCTCACTCAGCCAGTGAGTGGGAACCGGTCTGTACGTGGGATCCGAACCCTCGGGCGGGAGCGCCACCGCGCTTCCCAAGCAGCGCACTTATCCAGTGCGCCACCGGGCTGGCCCCTACAATTCTACTTCTGCAGATCAATCCTAGTGAAAAAAATCTTAAATAAGAAAGAAGCAGTGAGCACAAATATATTCATCACAGTGGTTTTTAAACAGCAGAAATCTGGAATAATATAAATCCAGTTGTAGAGGAATGGTACATTAACTACATACATTCATTGGATAGAACCTCATGTTGTCATCAAAAAGGTATTTTCAAAGAATGTGTATCAGCATAGAAAAATATATATGGATAAATGGAAAAACTCTCAAAGAAGTACAGTTCAAATAGCCAAAGTATTTTTTAAAGAAATTCTAATAATTTACTTGATTCTTTTCTAAAATGGTTAATAAATTTTCATTCATGCTCTCATACTCTTGTAACACTTCCCACATCTCTTTTCTCTCCTTTTCAATTCTCTGCAAACCCACATTATTCTGGAGCCTCTTATTTACAAACCATCCTCTAATGTTCTCTCTTCCCCTTTTCTCAACGGCTTTCTCTTTAACCCCAGCCCCTCTTTACCAGTTCTTTTTTTTTAATTGTTGCTATGGTTTAAATGTCTTCCCAAGCTCACGGTGGAGCTCTTAATGCCCAATATGGTATTTGAAAGATGGGGCATTTAAGAGGTGATTGAACTATGGGGGCTCACAAATGGATTAATCCATTCATGGATTAATGGTTTAATGGATGAATGGATTATCATAGGAATGGCACTAGTGGCTCTATAAGTAGAACAAGAAGTATGTCATCATGCTCTGGCTCAGCCCCCATTGCCTTGCACCATCTTGGGACTCTGCTCACAGCCCCCACCAAGAAGGCCCTCACCAGAAGTGCTCCATCAACCCTGAACTTCTCAGCCTCCAAAACTGTAAGAAATAAATTTCTTTTCTTTATAAATTACCAAGTTTGAGGTATTCAGTTATAAGTGACAGAAAATGAACTAATACAATTACCCCAGATCAATTAGCCTTTTCTCTTCCACCCACCTCTTCCCAATCTTGAATTCTGCATCTCAAAAGTCCATCACCAGTAGGTTACAGCATGGTGTTGGAACACCAGAGTCAAGGGTTTGGACTCCCATATCAGCCAGAAAAGTAAAAAAAAGTTCATCACTACATTCTGGCAGAGATGACCTCCCTTTGAGGGTAAGGGAGAGAATACTGAAATAAAATAAACAAAGTCAGCATTCTCTCTTGTACAGAGACGGTCATTTCCACATTATTGATCATGTTTAGTTATGAACAGGCTAATAGAATTTAAGATACCAAATATTGAAACACAATGTCAAGTTTGAAATATTAGAACGTAATAATTGAGTATTATTGTCAAACTGATTTTTGTTCAAATGTTTCAAGTTAACATACTACCAGAAATATATAAGAATATCCATCACATACGCCTTCATCAACACTGGGCATTTTATTTCTTAGTCTCCTTTTTCATTTGAAACTAAGAAAAATTACTTCAAAATACTGATAAATACACAGTTACAATAATATTAACATAAGTGGTCATGATGACATGTAAAAAACTAGACAGGTCTCCAAGACAGAAGGGCCAGGATTTTGCTGTAAACATGAAAACTTCTTTTGGAACTACTATCCTAAAACCCTGCCAATCCTTTGCTGAGTTAACAGGCATGACTTACACATATCCTGGTTACACTGAGGGGTGAGAGCCCCAAGAAGTAGCCAGTTGTTAATGGGAAATTTGTCAAGAGGAAGGAAAACAGAAGTAGGGGATTTAAGGATACCTAAAATTGCTTTCCTGTTTTTGATTTAAAAAAAATTTTCTATTTCTAAACATAATTGATATTACCAGAGCCCTGCTGCTCTCTTTGATTAAATGAGAAAAGATTAATTGCTACACTTTGCACCTCACTAGATACTTCCTGTAATATCCTATTTTCTGTTAACTACTTAATCAATAATTCAATTAAAAATCAGTAGAATTACAAGTATAATTATAAGTATAATTATAAGTGGGATAAAGTCTCATGAGGTCTTGGATTTGTTTTAAAATACGTTAGCAACAAAAAGAAAAAAAAATGAAGGTAGATGAAGCCAGTACGGCAAAATACTGATAATTTTTTAATCTGCATGGTGCATTTATGATGGTTCATTGTACTAGTTACTTTGGAAAATGTTTGAAATTTTTTATAATAAGATTAAAATCAGTAGCATGTTGAAGGCAATTTCAAGCTCTTAGTTTTAAAGAATAAAGTTTCATAATCTATTAACAAGGACTTTTTTAATGTTACATCAATTTATCCAGAAGAAATACACGTGAAAAAATATAGGTGAATTCCTGATATCTGATAATTTTCTAACTGCCCAAGGATGAAAAAAACATATGCAAATGATAAATATCAGATTCAAGACATTTTGACATAAGGCACACTTACAAGTAAAACCAACCTGCACTTCTTGTCACAAGTGAAGAATTCAACCAACCGCTCCTTTGAACTCTACTTCCAAGATTCTTTACTAGCTCTTTTCCACCTCTCGCACCACTCTCATTGGTCCTGTACCTCAGTCTTGGATTTAGCTTTACACACCCTTTTCCTTCACTCTATTGCTCTCTTATTGGTTCACCTGAATGGAAAATAAGAACACTAAAATTTAAAGAAACTAAGGAGAAAATACAAAAGAACTAACATGTTTTGAGCCCTCCGCTAGGCACCAAAGCAGTATTATGGACATTTTACATGTAACGGGGTTAGATATTTTTCATATTCTTTCCAAGAGAAGCTTATCACATGTTTCTTAAAGAGTCACTAGAGTGGCCCTATTCTTTATGCAAATGTAAGGCAGCAGAGGTCCTTGCTCTGTAATGAGGGTGTAGCAAATATCTTTCATGACTCTATTGAGTCTGTCACTCACTCTGGGAATGTACTTTGGGAATGTAAAGATGGTTAATGGAGCCCTAAAGGCAGATCAATTTGCATAAGGAGCCCAGGGCCTTCTGGGCAAGAAAAAACATCCTAAATATCCTCTTTGTGGTTATCCTACTCCCTCTTACCTAAGATATAATATTAGAGAATACTACTGGGATGGAGGAGGTACTCTTTATTCACCCAAGGGCCTTGGTAGAGAATGTAGATGAATGTAGAGAAAGGTGTTATTTGGACTGGTAACTTTAATTCATGACATGCAAATAATACAGAAGTAAATAGAGTAATAAACATATTTATACTCTTTTTTCATCATAAAGAATTAATAAGTACTTATATCCTTCCCCTGAACAAGACAAAACTTTTACCTTGTTGGATTTTTCCCTCCGTTACTTTCCACTGCATTGCAATTATCTAGAAATTTAGCTCTAAATTATTCTTTGTATACTATACATCTACTTTCTTAGGGAAATTGTTTATGTACAAAATAGTGTTGCCTGCACTTTAAAATGAAAGTAAAATGACTTGAGGAGTCAGTTGAAGTGGTCAGAGCAAGAGATATTCAAATCCCATGTTATCTTCTTCATGACCCAAATTCCTCATCTTAAATCCTGACTTTGTTTCTCCTTACCTCCTTATCTAAGTAGGTCTTACCTTTGATTTCTCACCTCAAGTTCCATTTTCCTCTTGAAATCTCACCAACCATCTAATTTCACAGAGATGTTTTTCTGCCTCTGAATCTCTATCATATTTACCACTGATTTTCATACTTTTTTCTATTGTTGTATTTTAAGTTTATACACTAAAATGAAAGTTATTTGAGAGAAGTGACTACATTCTAGATTTCTCTGGGTGCTACACAGGGGTTAACATGGTGTTTTATATGTAGGCTGAACATTAGACTGAAACTAATTTGGTCAGAACACATGAGTTCTTCCCCTATTTCTCTTTGGCTCTTTTTAGCTTAGTAACAGTCATGGACAACTGAATGAGAATCTTAGGGCTGTTATTGGTCTACTTAGCAACCAGGAGGGTTCCCAAGGATACAAACTCTGAAGCTAACCCTTCTGACATGGTAATGAATGAAGCTAAGGAGGTAATCCTAAAACAGAGTACATTTCCATATAAACTGAAATCATATGTCAACATTAGAACTACTGTACAGTTAACTGTGGCTTTATGGTCTCAGGAGGAGCCATTATCACCCTCTCTATAATCAAATGTTTTGCTTTGGTCATATGAAGCAAAGATCTCTAACTTTTTTTTATTTATTTTTATTTTTATTTTTTGTCTTTTTCGTGACCGGGAATGGGATCGCAACCCTTGGTGTGGTGTCGCCCACACCATGCTCAGCCAGCGAGCGCACGCACCGGCCAGTCCTATATAGGATCCGAACCCGCAGCGGGAGCGTCGCTACGCTCCCAGCGCTGCACTCTCCCGAGTGCGCCACGGGCTCGGCCCAACATCTCTAACTTTTAAAAATGAAATAATGAGGACACGTAGAGGATTATCAAGAATAATACATGTACACATAAGCCACATTTAACAAATATTAATATTCAGCCATTTTTCCCAGAAATAAAACAGAGTTTAAGCCTTACCACCTTATTTTCCTTCCTCTTTCCCTACAAAAGCCAGTACCCTAAAGTTGATAAGTATACTCTTCCCATTCATGTTTTTGTATATTTTTTTACCATACAAATACATATCCATTAACACTGTGTAGTATTATTCTGCATATTTACAACTGTTATGTTATACATAGTATTCTGCAAACTACTATTATATTAAAAATTAACATTTCATTAAAAATTAAATCAGCTTCTCAATTTTTTATTCTCGCTTTTTTCCTCCTCTTTTATTATTTTCTATGCTTATTATTATTTCCTCCTATTTTCTTTGGTTTTGTTCTGTTATTCTACTTTTTCCATGTATGCTTGAAAAAATATACATATTCGTTAAATATAGTGTGTAGTTATGAGAGGTCTTCAAAAAGTTCATGAGAAATGGATATTATAAAAAAAAACTATGCATGGATTGCAAAATTTTTTTGCACCAAAATAAATTCTTACTACCTTGTTACAACATGTCTGAACTTGTTAGTCTGAGGCACTAAAAAGGCATCACTTTGAAAAGAGCCCCTATTAGAGCAACACTAATTCTTTTTGTTTTTTTTTTCCTTTTTGTCTTTTTTCGTGACCGGTAACGGGATCGCAACCCTTGATGTTGCACCTGTACTGCGACCAGCAACGGGATCGCAACCCTCAGTGTCACGCCCACACCACGCTCAACCAGTGAGCGGACCAGTCTCTATATGGGATCCGAACCCTCGGTGGGAGCGCCGCCGCGCTCCCAAGCACCACACTCTACCGAGTGCGCCACCGGGCCGGCCCAACACTAATTCTAAAGTTGAAGCAAGAACAAACATCAAGGTAATGGTGAAGCATGGGTGGAAGAATGGTAAAATCACTGATGCTTTATGAAAAGTTTATGGAGACAATGCCCAAAGAAATCAACAGTTTACAAATGTATAATTCATTTTAAGAAGGGACAAGATGACATTAGAGATGAAGCCTACAAAGGCAGACCATTCATACCAATTTACAAGGAAAAAATTAATCTTGTTTGTGCCCTAATTGAAGAGGATTGACAATTAACAGTGGAAACAATAGCCAACACCACAGGCATCTCAATGGGTTCAGTTGACATAATTCTAACTGAAAAATTAAAGGTGAGTAAACTTTCCAGATGTGTTGTGCCCAGATTTGCTGCAGACAAGAGCAGAGCTTTCAAGGAAAATTTGAAGCTAGTGGGATCAAGATCCTGAAGCATTTCCCCAACAAATGGTAACAGGAGATGAAATGTAACTTTACCAGTTTGATCCTGAAGACAAAGCACAATCAAAGCCGTGGCTATCAGAGGTGGACGTGGTCCAGTCAAAGCAAAAGTGGACCAGCCAAGAGAAAATATCATGGCAACAGTTTTTTGGGATGCTCAAGGCAATTTACTTGTTAACTTTCTGGATAGCCAATGAACAATAATATTTGCTTACTGTGAAAGTGGTTTGAGAAAGTAAGCCAAAGCTTTAGCAGCAAAATTCCAGGAAAAGCTTCACCAACGAGTCTTTCACCACGACTATGCTCCTGCTCATGTCTAACCAAACAAGGGCAATTTTGCCACATTTTTAAGGATCCAGCTATGGGAATTTATACATAATCAACAAGTGCTGGGTTATTTCTATGCATATTCAAGTGGGGATGAGTGTTGCACCTGCAGTGTGATGTCATGTATGTTATATGCCACCCATGTTATACTGGAAGTGGAGATTTAAACATTAAAGGGGGATCCCTGTATGGACCAGCTGGAAAAAAAAAGGGGGGGGGTTGGTTGGCCTTGTATTGTCAAAAGTGAAGTTTCAGACAAAGTTGAGACTAATGTGCAAACTACCCGATCTAGCCAAAACTGATTTGGAGTAATCGGCTATTTGGTCTTGGTTGCTATGATAGAGTTGCTTTCTCACCCAATCAGAATTGTTGAATGATGGGGAGGAAGGGAGAAAGTCTGATGACCGGGGAGGGAGTGAAAGAAATGAAGAGGATAGCTCTTAATCAAAAAAGGAGTGGGAGTTTGTAGCTGTCAATTTCTATCAGCATATTTTGATAGATTTGAAAGTATTTTATGAATAAACATGGCTATCCCTGCAAATTATGTGTTTTTGCACTGTTACCCCTTTTCACTCAGGCACTTAACTTGCCCTTATTACTAAATACAAGATTTTCTTTTTTTCTTTTCTTTCTTTTTTTTTTTTTTTGGTCCTTTTTGAGACCGGCCGCACCGCGCTCAGCCAGTGAGTGCACCGGCCATCCCTATATAGGATCCAAACCCGCGGCAGGAGGGCTTCTGCGCTCCCAGCTCCGCACTCTCCTGAGTGCACCGCAGGCTCCGCCCTAAATACAAGATTTTCTTTTTTTCTTTTCTTTCTTTTTTTTTTTTTTTGGTCCTTTTTGAGACCGGCCGCACCGCGCTCAGCCAGTGAGTGCACCGGCCATCCCTATATAGGATCCAAACCCGCGGCAGGAGTGCTTCTGCGCTCCCAGCTCCGCACTCTCCTGAGTGCACCGCAGGCTCAGCCCTAAATACAAGATTTTCAACAGCAAACCTGTTGTGCTAGGAAAAAGCCAGCTAAGTTTAAGTATATATGGGCTTAGGTTTCTACACATGCCCTTGAGCAGTAAGTAATTTTAGAAAGAAGACTAAGAGAGATGGTCTGGTCCTGGCTCTGTCTCTTATGTGCCATGTGACTTAATCCTATCTCATATGTAAACTGTCAACCTGACAAAGTTATTTTGTCATTTAGCTCAAAGTGGATGTGAAAGGATCTCTAAAGTTCAGAATACCTCCCTTTTTGACATCACAAAATCATTGTCAAATAAAATGAATCATAATAATTTCCAGAAAAGAAGCAATGAAAATGTTCTTCTATTTAATATAGTCATGTCAGTAAAAAAATAAAGAAAAAATATGAAATTCTTGAGTACAGAAAAGGAAAAAAGCACAACCACCTGTTCAATGTTTTTATATCTACCAACAGTTTGAACTTTGATCCTTTGATTACAGCTAGATGTAATATTTCTTTAAGTCAGTCCTTCAAGATAGATCCTGAAGTGGCTAACTGGGTCTAAATTCAAACAGGAGCCAAGTAGCTGTCTGCTAACTAAAGGTTACACACAAACCCTGTCTGGGACTTGACAAGCTACCTGTCCCTGCTTATGCCGTTAGTCAACTGCTGCCACATGAACATAACCAATGGACTGTAACCTATCGATTGTTAACTGGCCAGAAGTCAGCAATCCAGAAACGCTCTTCTGCATAACAGATTGAACCAATCAGGACTGAGCAGGCTGGAATTCCTCATTTGCAAAGGAGAACCAGAGTGGGAACCTCGGAAGGAATTTTTGCTATTTAAGATAGTCTCTCGGGGCCGGCCCGGTGGCGCACTGCTACAGTGCTCCGCTTGGGAGTGTGGCGGCGCTCCCGCCGAGGGTTCGGATCCCACATACAGACCGGTTCCCGCTCACTGGCTGAGCGAGGTGCGGGTGCAGCACCGAGGTTTGC
>NW_007727949.1:184300-202788 GCF_000696425.1 Galeopterus variegatus | reverse complement strand
TTCTTGAAAGTTGTTCATCAGGGTTTTTTTGCACGCGAGGGTTGCGATCCCGTGGCCGGTCCTGGTCCAGTACGGGCGCGACACTGAGGGTTGCGATCCGTTGCCGGGCACGAAAAAAAGACCAAAAAAAAAAAGGAAGAAAAAAAGAAAATTTTCCATCTCTCTACATAATTAGGTTTATTTATTTCATTTTGCTTTCAATTAAAATTTCTTTTTGGTTTTATTTTACTTTATGTTAATCATTTGCATGCTTCCAAAGTTGATGCTACAAAACAAGGTATATTCAGGAAAGTTTAGCTTCAGTCCTACCTTACCCACCATTTTTATTAGTTTTTGTTTATCCTTTACTTAACAACAATATATGCAAATACATTTCTCTGTATTATTTTTCCTCCCTTTTTAGATAAAAGATGCTTGCATCTTTTTCTAAACATGCTTGTTTTCCAAACATGTTTGCTTTTTAATCCTTAACCAGTAAATCCAGGTGATTACTCTGTAGTCAGATGTAGATACTGTCTTTATTAATTTTACAGCTGCATATTATTCAAATGTGCAAAACAACAGTTTATTCAACTAGGCTTTTTTATTTCTCTGTACTTTTGTGAATCATTCACTTAATCTTTTTATGGTA
The DNA here is from genome assembly GCF_000696425.1 of Galeopterus variegatus. Lineage (NCBI taxonomy): Eukaryota > Metazoa > Chordata > Mammalia > Dermoptera > Cynocephalidae > Galeopterus > Galeopterus variegatus. The sequence goes on along the minus strand of NW_007727949.1, from coordinate 202,157 downwards.
AGCATACACATTGCTGCTACTCTTTTGCAAAGAGTGTTGCCCTAAATAGTCTTGTGCACACAGCTTTTTGTGTTTTTGCTGGTGTTTTATTTGTCTGTAAGTTCTAAGTATTATGATGTGAGGAACACAATCAATTTTTACTTTTCCCATTTGGCTATCTAGTTATCCTAACATCAATTATTAAGAAATGGAACATGTTTGTCTTGGATAGTTAGCTCAGCTGGATGGTAACACCAAGGTAAAGTGCTCAGATCCCTGTACTGACTAGCTGCCAAAAAAAGAAAAAGAAAAAAGAAATGGAACATGTTGTTTTTTCACAGTTGAAAGAAGGCCAGTGTAGTTGGAAAAGGCATTAAGAAACAAAGCTAGTAAAGTAGGTAGCAGCCAGATCATATTGAGTCTCTACATTAGAAATTTTGTTTTTTATCTTAATAGCAGTGGACAGACACTGAAGAGTTTTTAGCTGGGTAATATGTGTCGGGGGATGTTTGAGCAAATCTCCCTTAGCTGTGGGAGCTGATGGTGGATTTCTTTGATCTAATGGGAGGCAAGACATAGATTACGTACCTGGTAGCCAAGCCATACGGAGGAGGAGTAGTGACCAAGGTCCCAGGGTACGTAGCTGAATTTACAGTTGGGATACTTATTCAATCTCCAACATCTGTAGTATTAAAGGCATGTAATTGACTTTTCTTGTTCTGATATGGTTCCCCTTAGTATTGCTACTTATGCCTAAAATCTGAATTGCAGTAGTTCCTGCATGTATGGTACTTGTAATGTGTGAAGCTATTCCCTCCTGTGGGAAGCAATACAACCTATAGCAAGTTTAGAAACCTCTTATGCAGCTGCCTGAACAGACTGGATAGGTACCATATCATGAAGGCTGCATAGGGACACTAGTTATGGATTCAGTTCACTTTTGTTCTTCCCATCAATTGCAGTAATTTGTAACTGCCCATTGTCAGCACTCCTCCTTTAATGCTAGTCCACAGTGAGTTCAGCTTGGGACTCATGGTATCCCACTCATTACAAATTTGGCAAATATATCTAGCTTTGCTTTCTAAGGTACATTGGATACGTTATTAGACCACTTCTGTAACAATAGAAAAAGACGGGAAGTTAACAAATGGGTGGGAAATTATGTGCCAATGTAATTAATCTAATTAACATTACAGTCAGTGCTTCTGTGAAGATAATGGCCTACAGGATTACAAAAACTCTAATTATCAGTGCCAACTAATTGGCAAAGGAAAAATGATGTGTATAAGAGGAAATACAGTGTTGGGTTAAAATTTTAAAGGGTCAGGAGTATAACTTAGATTCATGAATAGAGGTGAATTGGGACTTTAGTTTGTAGATAATGATAAAATGAAATGGAACAATTTAGTACTAGGTAACAAGTTAACACAAAGTGGAAAGGCTATAAAGTTTGACTTTAAAGAAACCCAACAAGGAAAAGTAAAGAATCCGCTTCTGACTGATATCTGTCTCTTGAAGTTCTGAAATTTTTTTCACTTTCTTATAAAGATAAGTCTGACAAGAATAAGGCAGTATCCCCTAATCTTTGGCAAAAAATTCTCCTAAAACAGAGTGGTATAAATTGGCTTTTTAAAAAGATCACTTGGCCACTTTGTGGATCAGAGAAAAACAAGAATGGTAGTGGGGATACCAGTCTTCAGATGACAGATAATGGTGGAAAACAGATGAATTTAAGAGACCTTTAGGAATTATAGGACTTGGTGATTAACTGGGTGTCAGGGGTAAAGAAGAGGAAGACTCAAAGATAACTGCCAGTTGTGGCTAGAGTTTTCCATAAGCCCTTAAGTAGGCATAAATGGAAAACCTCTAGGCTTTGCAGGACAGGCACTAATAAGGGAAGCTTGTCCTGGTGCTGGCACAATAAGTACTTGCCCATTACACTTGGGTATTATGTCCATCAATTATACCTGAGGGCCGTGACTCACTGAGCACACTGATGGGGACCAATAGAAAGCAATGTGTTCTACTTCAGTAACCTTCCCATCCGGAGAACATTTTACTTGACGTTGCCCTTATGCCCATCGTGCATTGGACGTGCCTTCATGAGATACAAGGGAATGGCCGTGACTCACTGAGCACACTGATGGGGACCAATAGAAAGCAATGTGTTCTACTTCAGTACCCTTCCCATCCGGAGAACATTTTACTTGACGTGGCCCTTATGCCCATCGTGCATTGGACGTGCCTTCATGAGATACAAGGGAACTGTATTGGTCCGTTTTGTGTTGCTATAACAGAAATACCTGAGACTGGGTAATTTACAAGGAAAAGAGGTTTATTTGACTTATGATTCTGGGACAGCTGCATCTAGCACAGGCCTCAAGCTGCTTCTACTCATGGCAGATAATGGCAGGCAGCCAGCAGGTACAAGCAGATCACATGGTGAGAGGAAGCAAGAGAGAAGAGAGGAGGTGCCAGGGTCTTTAAACAACCAGCTCTCACGGGAACTAATAGAGCAAGAACTCACTCATTAATCCCCCCTACCCCAGGGAGAGCATTAATCCATTTATGAGGGATCTGCCCCCATGACTCAATCAGTTTCCAACACTGCCACATTGGGGATCAAATTTCCACATGACTTTTGGTGGGGACACACATCCAAACTCTATCAGGAACCAATGGGAAGATGAGTCTACCTAGCTGCCTACTCATTTTCACTCTTTACACACCTGATTTACTGCTTTAGAAGTAAATCAAAGCAAAAGTAACTGAACTGAGTCCAGGTTGTCATTTGTATGCAACCTCAAAACTTAAATCAGTGAGTTTCTGGCTTGAGCAATTGACTATGTAGCTAGTGTTGCTGGTGTCTGAGATGGAAAACATAGTAGAGGAAGACTGGGCTTTTTTGTTGTTGTTGTAATTGCTGTTGTTGTAGTTATGGGGAAGGTAAAGAAAATAAGTTTAGTTTTGGATATTTTGACTTTGATACACCAAATGGAAATAGGAACTAGGTAGTTGTATATGTGGGTCTAGATCACAGAAGAGAGCTATGGGCTAAATATAAAAATTTGGGAGTCTTTGACTAAACAGATGGAAATTGAAATTATAGGCATGGATGAGATCACCTAGAGAGAGAGTACAGTTAGAAGAGAATAGGGCCAAGAACTGAACCTGAGAAAAACACATTTAATAGTTAAGGACAGTGAGTAGGCTGAGAAGACAGATGTATATACCAGAATAGGTAAGAGAAGCATGGTGTCTGAATACTAAGAGGAAGAATATTTTAAGGAGAGTGTGGTCAACAGCATCAAATGCTACTGAGAGTCATGTAAAATGAAAACGGAAAAGTGTCCATTGGATTTAGCAACCAGAGATGATTGATGGTGTTAGTGAAAGCTGTTTTGGTAGAATGGTCATGGCTAAACCCAGATATAGTTTTAGGAGTGTCTGGGAGGTGAGGAGAGGGCACAAAGTACAGACAATCCTTGAGAAATTTAACCTTGTAAGACAGATATTAAAAGGAACATTTCAGGAAGCCAGGAAAGAAGAATGAGCAAAGTAGTAGCAGTATACCTGTTGTTACGCAATTTAATTTCATAAACATTTGTTGATTGCATGAAGGGCACAGGGCAAAGAACTGAGTATTAACAGATGAGTAAGAAACCATCCCTCCCTCAAGGTGCTCAAAGTTTGATAAGGGAGAAAGAAACGAATAATTACTGTATAAAAAGTTCAATAATAGATGTATTAGATTTAGTTGTAGCATAGGTGGGAGTGGAGAGTATGTTTATTTACCAGGAAGGAGATCAGAGAAAATGTAGAAGTGACTCTTGAACTGAGTTATGAATTCATAAGTGTTTGCTAGGATGACTATGCAAAAGATATTCCAGGCAGAGGGAAAGGTATAGTTCATTGGAAGACTACATGTAGCCTTTAAAGAACATAAGTTCTTGGAATCACATTGCCTAGATTTAAATCCTGCCTCCATTATTATCAGCTCTGTGATCTTGTGTAATCACTTTAGCTTTGCAAAGCCACAGTTTCCTCACCTCTAAAATGAAGGCTGATAATTCCTATCTCATAGGATTTTAGGGAGGCTTAAAAGCTGTGAAGCACTGAATTTAGTAGCTGGCACACAATACTCAATACATGCTAACTCTATTTTTATTTATTTTTTTGTCCTTTTTGAGACCAGCCGCACCGCGCTCAGCCAGTGAGCGCTGTGAGCGCACAGGTCATCCCTATATAGGATCCGAACCCGCAGCGGGAGCGTCACTGCGCTCCCAGCGCTGCACTCTCCTGAGTGCGCCACGGGCTCGGCCCTGCTAACTCTTATTGTAGGAACTAAGATGCAAAAAGGGGGCAGGGTATGAAGCTAAAGAAGGTAATCAGGAGTCAGATAGTGATAGATTTCTCAGGAAAGTTAGCACTATTCCAAGGATTAATTAAAACAAACTAGTACAATTATTAGGAAACAAACTGAAGTCAGGTTTAATTCTTCTAAAAAAAAACCTTTCAGGAAGCATCTTAATTATAATCTGTTGAAGAAGCCTAGGGCAACAGGTATGTACAAGTACTTTATAGTCTACTAATTAGGAGGCTGAGATTACTAACCTCTAATTGTGCAATTTGCAAATATTTTTTACATTACAACATCTTGTAATACAATGCAATATTTTCCATTAAGATTGTTGCTAAACTTCAGTTTCTCTTTCAGTTTGTTTCTCTAATATTTTCTCTTTATAAGTTTCGTATTTAAAAAAAGCCAAAAACTGGTATTATGGTAATACTTTGATTTCACAGAAAAAGGTTTTTCAACCCTACCACCAAAACAACTAAAAACACTGATTGCAGAGTGTAGCCAACCTTCAGAATTTGGCAAAGTCATTATAAGGGTAGAGTCAGACGCCAGAAAAAGCTGCAGGTGGATCTAAGGAAATTTGCATGGGAACTGTTGCCTTTTGTTGTAGTTTGAGTAGATAAAGGTTTCTCTAATCCAAAAAGTCAGAGGTTTATCTTCTAGATTTTCATTTTGAGTAGTTTCCTTTTCTCTTTGGAAGAGTTCAACTTCTCACTTACATGAACAATATTTCTTCTGTAGAAGAAATTTTTGCCTTGAAAAGATAATTTTGGGTCACTACTGCTTGGAGTAGTTAATCTACCCTGTTGAGTATATTTGAAGTGAAAAAGATCATACTAATATCCTCATTTAGAAATTTTCCACTACTGATGAATCCGGTGGTATAATCTTTCCACCAGCATTGTTAACTCTGATTTAGTATTTGATACTGAGTATACTGTAAATGTTGGTTTTGATATTTGGTATGGAGTGATTTGTGTTATGTCCCGTGTGTGTCTCAATTTCCCTAATGTTCTGCTGATGGTCTGAGCCTATAGAAAATACCTTACTTTAGCACATTTGTGTATATATAATTGGGTAGATTCTTCAAGATGTTTAATGCTTTTCGTGTTTATTTCTTGTAGATGACAATATTTTCCCATGGTAGAAGGTCCTGAACTTCTGCCAGCACCGTAGGTCTTATCTAAGGCTTGTAGATAATAGGCACACTGAGATGATCCTGAGTGCAAGGCAAACTTTTTTCAAGCAGTGACTTTGCACTTCAAAGTGTCACCTCCCCCACCCCCCGCCCACAGTAACATCTGTGACACAGTACAAGTGCTTATGACTGAATCAAAAAGTTTCACGAAATAATACTTTTCCCGCTATCCGAGATGTGCCTGATATTTCTCACTCTATTTCATAGAAAACAAAAACTACCACGTGCACCAGTACCCTTTCCAAGTAGAAACCAGTTTAATTGGTCTTACCAACCACTAACGATTTAGTAAAGGCAGACTGAAAACGCTCCTTTAGCAGTCACCGCTGCTGTTTCTCCTGTCACAGCCCTTCCGAATGACGGCACACGACTCACAAAAGGCCCGCGGCTACGTCACGGAGCGGCACCTGCGCCTCGCTCTGAAAACGCTCCTTTAGCAGTCACCGCTGCTGTTTCTCCTGTCACAGCCCTTCCGAATGACTGCACACGACTCACAAAAGGCCCGCGGCTACGTCACGGAGCGGCACCTGCGCCTCGCTCCTGGAGGATGGAGCGCTTTCCTGCAGCCGAGCAGCAGCAACCACCCACTGCCCCAGCTCGGTGGATGATGCAGGACTCGACCTATTTCCCTGCCCTCCGGATTCCTCAAAAATCAGCCCCGCCCCCTCCACCTTTCCTTGGCCAATTTAACTTCTCCCCGCGGCAAGTGGAGAGAGCGCCGAATGATCGATGTTTCCTCCGCGCCCTCAGAGCCGCCATTTTGGGGGGCGGGGGAGGAGAAACACATGTAGGGACGCAGAGGCTCAACGGAATGCGGACTGGGCTTTGCTTCTCTTTCCAGCACTGTGGGGCCTGGGCAGAAGAACCCACTGGGACCCTTCCTCCGGCTGCCTCTCCGGCTGCCTCTCCGGAATGAGGCCTCAGCGCCCGCGTGGGACGGCCGCCTTTCTCTTAAGAGAGTGAGTGGCAGGTCTCGGCACGACGGCCCGGCCCCCGTGCGCGCCCCCGCTCGCCTGCCCTCCCTCCCTCCTTCCGCTGTCAGTTATCCCGCGCGACCCCGCCGGCGCGTGCCGCCCCCCGGCGCGCCCCCGTCCCGCCTCCGCCCGGCCGGGCGCTCGGCGCAGACTCGCTTGTTTGTTTCTGCAGGAGCCCAAGGGCGGGTTGAAGCCGAGACGATGCCTGGGAAGCTGAAGGTGAAAATCGTGGCCGGGCGCCATTTGCCAGTGATGGATCGTGCTAGTGACCTGACTGATGCCTTCGTGGAGGTTGGTGCAAGGTTCCGCCCCTCAAAACACAGGGAGCGCCAAGCCCTGGGAAGGATCTACCCACCTGGCCTCCAGCCCCTCCGCCCATTCCCCTTTCGACTGTTATCTCGTCTGCCGTGTTTGTCCAGTGCTCCCGCGAGGGATGACCGCCGAGCCCTCAGCCCGTGTGATGGGTGCACAGCTCGCGCTCCGCCTCGCGGGGAGGCTCTTACTGCTCTGCATGCTGGGGTGACCCCGATGTCAGGACGCGTAACAGGCCACCTGCCAGTCAGGAGATCCCTGAGCGTGGCCCCGCGGCTCCCGAAACGCGCACGCATGTCCTTCTTTAGGGGAGGGGTGGCTCTTCACGCCAGCGTGATGGACGTTAAGAATGTGTATGCAGTCCTCTGTGGGCATTTGGGTCCTACAGTGCGAGGAGATCCATTGTTTAGCCTAACATTTTATGAATCACTAATGTAAGTTCTAAAACACGGCTGTAACACTTTCCCTTCTTGTATAGACCGGTTGGGTCTGATGAGTTGTTTCAGGGTAATTTAGTGCCTTGAGGTAGGAAGTCTATTAAGTGACATTGATTTAAATTGCAAAATTGCTTTTTAAATCTAATGATTACTTTAAAAGTCATGCAAATTAGCACAGGCCTAGGGCCCCGTAAAGTAATAACCTAGAGTCTGAAAGAAGCCAAGTAAAAATTGTAGTAAAAATTGACCTGATGAGCCAGAGCATTAGAGCAGTAATCATTTGGGCTATTTATGTTTAGTGTTGATAGATACATGATTATATACAGCTTGATTTCATCTCCATATAAAATATTTTTCATGTTCCCTAAAGGTTCTGTAACCTAATAACTGCGGTTCACTGCCCCCCCACCAACATTGTCATAGTAATTCTTAATTGCAACTTCATTTGAGAAAATTGAGTGTGCTCTTAGCCAGATGTTATGTAATGGGGAGACACAGACAACCAAAGTATAGTACGTTCATTGGTTTAACAATGAAGATACGTTCTAAGAAGTCCTTTGTTGTGTGAACATCGTAGAGTGTACACACAAACCTGGATGGTAAAGCCTAGTACACACCTATAATATTATGAGACCACCATCATATATGTGGTCCCTTGACCAAAAAGTCGTTGTACAGCACTTGACTGCTTTGTTTTGAGGTAGCTCCTAGATTGACCCACACAGCTTATATTAACTACTAGTAGCTAACAGGTATTGAGGCTCATTATTGTCAGATCCGTGCTAAGTAATTTTTAATTCTTAGTCCTCACAACAGTCCTGCTATAGGAGTATTGTTATTATCGGATATTACGGATGAGGTAACTAAGGCCTAGGGACTGGTAAATAATTTGCCTAGGGTTATTCAGCTTGTAAACCTACACAGCCTGACAGTCTTAACCATTATGCTAATACAGCCTTTCCAACAAGACAAGGTGATGAATGTTGTATTTGGATATGAAAACTTAATTCTGTCTCTGAAGGTTTAGGACGGCTTCCTAAGAAAGTGGTATTTGAGCTGGGCTACGAAGGACACCCAGGATTTTACCAGGCAGAACATCAAAGGCAGTGGCACAGAATGGGATATATGGTATGTTCAGGAACCATCTTAGTTTGAGATGTGTCTACAGTGAAAGGGAGGGAATATGTGGGTAGTGGAGATTGTGGGAGATAAGGCTGGAAAGGTAGTTTGGAATCAATTCCCATTTTTTGTACTGTTTTTCCTTTATTCTATCAGCAGGCGTAAGCCAGGGGAGCTTTGCAAGCAGAAATAAAATAAGATGATGTGTGTATTAGGTTGTTTCTTTATAGGGTGACCTGACCTGCATGTTATTGGTGGAATGGACAGATGAGAGGTGAAACAGCTCAGTTAAGGTGGGAACATAATTCAGGCAATATGTGGGAATGGGAATGGATTAGAAGAGAAAGATTTGAAGGATATTTCTTAGGTTAAAATTGTAAGGCCTTGATAACTAAGTGGATTTTGCTGGTGAGAGAGGAGGTGGATTCAGGGTGACTCATTAATTCCTTTAATAAATTTGAGTAGTTATGGAGTGTCTGCTATTTGCCAGGCCCCATCACTGGTCTAGCTGATGTATATGATGGTGAACAAGACAGACTTGGTTCCTGCTTTTATGAAGCTTATATTTTGGTGGGAGAGACAGACATTTAAAAAGTAAATAAATGATTAAATACATAATTATGAATTGTGATGAGTGCCATGAAAGAGAACAACAGAAAGAGAATAACAGGGAACATCTACTTTAGGTGCAGTAATCAGGGGAAGCCTCTGAGAAAGTGTCAGGCAAGCAAACAGGCTGGATGAGGAGACAAGCTGCTCAGGAAGAGAGGGAGGGAGGGAGGGAGAGAGAGAGAGAGAGAGAGAGAGAGAGAATGAGAATGAATGTGTGTGTTTGAGGGGGAGGGTACAGAAGAGAAGCTGGACGAGAAGAGAGTCTCAGCAGAGGGAAGACCCTGAGGAGATTTGGTGTGTTTTAGGAAGTGAAGGAAGATAGATGTGTGGCTGGCATACAGTGGTGTAAGATAAAGTTGGAGAGTTAGTCAAGTAGCCAGTCGTGCAAGGCCTTACAGGCTATGATTAGTAGTTCGAATTTTATTCTAAATTCAATAGGAAGCAGTTGTTAAGATGAGCACTTTTGTTGCTATGTGGAGAATGGGTTGAAAGGGAAAGAGAAGAAGCAGGCAACTGGTTAGGAAATTCTGCAGTAGTTCAAATAACAGGTGATGTGGGTCAAGATGATGCCTTTGGTAATGGAGAGAAGTGGAGGAATTCCAGATATACTTAGAATTTAGACTTTGCAGGATTTGTTGGTAGATTGGAGTTGTGGGTCAGGGAAACAGAGATTAAAAGATGACTCCTAGCTTTCTGGAGTCATTGTGGTAATTTTCTGAGACTCCACAGGGATGATAGAGATTGAGGAGAATCAATTTCCATTTGGACAGGTTAGGTTTGAGATGCTTTAGGATTTTTAATTGCACTTGTCAAGGAGGCAATTGGATTTGCAGTTATGGTATTGAAAGGGGAGGTCTGAATTTAAAATGAGCTCACACAGCTAGTGTTTCTCAACCCTTTGAGACCAAGTATCCTTTTTATATAGAATGTATTTGAAATCTACCCTTTATTATCCTGGCATGGTATACATAGTTAATATAACCTATCTATACTTGCCAAAAAAAATCAATAAAACGCTTTAACTGTAATATGACAGAGAAATAAGAGTATTTTTTTGTTAACTATTTTAATATGGTAGTATTTGTTAATGACCATAGTAGAAAACATGAAGTAATCAGATTAAGTCAATGAGCATTTATTGAGCCTTCGTATGTATCAGACACTGTATAGGATGCTGGGGATATAGCAATGAATAAAACAAAAATTTCTTTAATCATGGGACTTACATTTATTTTAGTAGAAAAGACGGAGTTCATAAAGAAGATAATTAAATAAAAGATATAGTGTGCTAGATAGTGAGAAGTGCTCAATGTGGAGAAAACAAAGCTGGGACACAGGATAGGAAGTGCCTCACCTATATATAAAATCATATGGGTATGACTGCTCCTCACACAAAGTGAGAGTTTGTGTAGTTTTGGCATCTCAGGTAGATCTTCGTTGCCATTGGTTATCTGATTTTACAAAATAGTCAATTCATGGGGAAAAGCAGAGTTGCCTCTTTTTGTAGTTCTTGACAATTATGTATATTGAAACCCTAGCACAGTACTTTTATCTGTAAAACTGTGTTATGGTCTAGGTAGGTTTCTTACCCATGTGTCTATCTAGTAGGACATTTGAAAATTGTGACGTGAGACAAATCTTCATTGTTTGGGACTCTTTCTTGCATTGCAGGACATCTAGCATCTCTGGCCCTTCTTCACTAAATACTAGTACTGTTTCTCCCACCAAAACACTGCTAGAAATTTCTAAAGCTCCTGTACGAGTTGGTTCTGTCCCTTTTGCAAACCTCTGACTTAGGGAAAGAGAAGTGGGGGTGGTTCCTTGAAAAAATTTGACATTTAGAGGTCTATTAGAGGAGGATTAGGTGAAGGAAACTGAGATTGTCAGCCAGGGGTAGTAGAAAAATAGGGAAAGTAATGTCTTAGAAGGCAAGAGAGAAAGTTTCTAGAAAGAGGAAGCCCTCAATTGTCAAATGCCATTGAGAAGTCAAATAAGAGGACAGATAAAGGGCTGGATTGGACAATATGAAGGTTGTTAGTGATCCTGACAAGAGGCATGATGAGGATGGAAGCCCATACTGTAGTGGGTTAAAGAGAATTAAAGTACATGGGAAGTGAGGAAGGAGAAGAGGGACGAGTAGGCAGTTGTTTCAAGAAATATGATTATGAAGGGGAGAGAAAAAATAGTGTGGTATTTGAGGAGTATGTAGCTTTTAGTACTTTCTAAAAAATAAGTTAGAAGATACTAGAACATATTTGAGTGCTAATAGGAATAATCTGGCAGAAGGGAAAAATTAATGCAGGAAAAAGGGGATAATGAAAGATTACAATATGATAAAGGGATAAATTATGTCATGTAAATTTTAAGTAATATAAGCTCATAGGAGAGGGAAATAATGAAGCCTAGACTAGTCAAGAGAAATCTTTACACCGGGCCTGGAGGAGGGTAAAATTTCCACAGGTGGAGACAAAAAGGCATTTTGCAGGGGAATAGGATAAACTTGGCAAAAGCAAAAGGAGAGATAGAGCATATATAATTGAAGGGAGGGTTCTTGTTGAATATAAGCAGGAAATAAATCTGGGTAGGTAAGGAGGATACAGATTATAGAGTAGTCTGAAAATTCGGGGAGAAGTCTATATAGCAGAAGCTCTCTTTACCAACTTCCATTAACTGACTCTTTGTAGTACCCAGTGCTCTGCATTCCTTCCATAAGGCATATTCTCGAATACCCTCATATTGTTAGACGACTGTCCAGTGTGCTTGGAGTCTCACATCAGTAGATTGAGTCTCACATCAGTTGATTGATATACTATACCAAGAGGCAGCAGTGTTTATTCCCAAATCTGTTTATGTCGACTGTATTTGTTATTATAATTTATTTAAATCTTATATAAATCAGTGAAATGAGTGTGAAAATGAAGTTAATAATGCTGTGTAAAGACTTATGGAGAGTGGCTACACACACCCCCCACAGCCCAGCGACAACCACCATGCCACCACAGGAAGCACCCCAAACTCTCCCAAGCGGGGGTGGTAGGAGGCAAGGGCTTTTGTCACACCCTCTTGACATCTGTACCCAGCCCAGCAATGACCAAGCCACCGCTGGAAGCCCCCTCCCTCCCCTGTGGGAATGTGGGGGGGCTGCAAACCTCAGTGCCGCCCTTCCTCCTTCCTCCTCCTTTTATCCCATTTCCTTCTCCTTTCCCCTCTCTGCCTCCCTCCCAACGGCTCCACAACAACATCATAGAATGTAAAAAAATAATATTAATAAAATAAAAAGACTTATGGAAACAGTCACTAAAAATTCCTCTTGAATTAGGTAGAGAAAAGATTGTAAAAAAATATAGGATTCTGTATTCATGTATTTCTGCCAGTGATTTTAAATTCTGCCACCACATAAATCCAAACCAGAAATCACAGACAATTATTACGTGTGTGCTTTATGCAAAACAGATGTCAAACTAACCAGTGGACCTTTACTCAAGGAAGCCTTAGCCTTACATTAAAAGATAGAGGAATGAATGTTTGTTAATATGTTTTATCTTAAATGTTTATGGTTTGTATTATTTTTAATGATTTTCTGATTTAACCAGGTTATTTGATCAGGTACTGGATTTGGTTGCATTGGTGGAAAGAATTTCTGTCATATGTGATGTGAGGAGTTTAGGGAGCCAGTGAAGACCAAGCAGTATGTATGGATGATTATTCTTGCAGGAATCTCTAGAGTGAGGAAGATGGGGCTCTGTCCAAGGGAAGTATTAATGTAAATATATCTCAGTGTTAACATGTATGTTACAAGCTGTCTGGCTAAACTGTATTGTCATTTTGTGTTTATTCAGGAGCCTTTGAGAGAACAAGGAAAGGAAAAGAAATTAATATTTTTATTTATTTATTTATATTTATTTATTTTTTTAAAAAGATGACCAGTTAGGGGATCTTAACCCTTGATTTGGTGTTGTCAGCACCACGCTCACCCAGTGAGCAAACCGGCCATCCCTATATGGGATCCGAACCCATGGCCTTGGTGTTATCAGCACCGCACTCTCCCGAGTGAGCCGCGGGCCGGCCCAGAACTTAATATTTAATGAGTATTTTCTATGTACCAGACATTTTGCTGGGTCTCTACATGTATTATCTCATGTAATGCTAACAGCAACCCTGCTTTTCAGAGAAGGAAGCAGATTTAAATTACACATTAAATAACTTTCTCAAGATAATTTAACTAATGAGTGGGGAAAGAGAATACTTTGCTTTATTAGAGGAATCTCCATTAAAATCCCTGATGTTCTTTAACAAAATTGTAAGGCATTCATTTAATTGCTGGGTAATTAAATCTCCTTTGAATTAAATAAGACTGAATGAACTGTGATTCTCCTTTCCTAGAAGGGAGATCATCACAGTGTTGGCAAAATACACACTTCAGCCTTTTTTCTAAAATCTTGTTTATTGTTTGTTTGTTTAAAGCGATTTGGGGATCTTTACTATATCTAGAATAGACGGTTGACCAAAAAAAAAAAAAAAGGAGGCACAGTACAGCACAACTGCTACACTGCTACAGAGGGACAAAACTGAAAAGGACTTTGAACTCATAACTTAAAAAATGATATACTGTTTTAGCAAAACCCTTACGTGTATTTGGCTTTTGACTGGTTCATGAATCCTAACATTTTATTTTAAATAAAGCAGTTTTAGATAAATTAAACAAAATTATTTTCTTTATGCTTTGAGTATTGAAATGTAATGAAAACTAATACCTAAGCAAGAACCTCTCTCCTTTCCAAGTTTCTTTTCCCTCATTAAGTTTCATTTGTTTAATGTGATTTTTTAAAAAATATACAAGTAATACATCATTACTTCCTTAAAAAAGATTAGAATACTCAGAAGTGCAACTCGAAAGTGCCTTCTTGGGCCGGCCTGTGGCTCACTTGGTAGAGTGCGGTGCTGATAACACCAAGGCCACGGGTTCGGATCCTATATAGGGATGGCCGGTTAGCTCACTGGCTGAGCGTGGTGCTGACAACACCAAGCCAAGGGTTGAGATCCCCTTACCGGTCATCTTTAAAAAAAAAAAAAAAAAGTGCCTTCTTACTTATTACACTATGCAGTAGTTCCTATGTCCTATCAGTCCCTTCTTCAGAGATAATTGCTGCCAGTTCTTTGGCTTGTGTTCATTTACTTTCTCCCCCTTCCTTTAAAAAAAGTATTTTTTATACACGTCATATTTTTAGAAACAAATGTAATCATACTTTATATATTCTGCTCCTTGTTTTTCAGTTATTGTGTCCTTGAAATTTTCCCATATTAGTACTATACATATTATCAACTCCATTCTTCTTCACTAGAGTGACTATTTAGGTTTTTGTATTTTCTTGGAAAGGGGGCTTATGTGAAAGTACTTCTAGGTTAAATTTGTAGAAGTGGATCCAGAATTCTATAATTTGAATCAAAATAAAGTTATTCCCAATTGAATTTTATTTTTTGGTGTTTTCGATTTTAAAATAATGCATTTAAAAAATATGTATTATATATGCATGGTTAAAAATTCAAGACTCAAAATGAGTTAGTCTCTCTTGCTGTCTTTTAACCAAACTGTTCTGCTTTTTGTAGTGGCCACTGTTATTATTTCTTACATATCCTCTAGAAGTAATCTGTGCTTATAGAGGCATATATTATATGCATTGTAACATTTATCATTTTTTTCCTCACCAAAGGATACCGTATACACTGTTCTGCAGTAGAAAGATCTTGGGCATTGTTCCTTATCAGTGAGTGCATAGAGAGCTGCTTCATTATTCTGTTTAGCATTGCATTGTGTTGCTTTACCATAGTTAAGTTAACCAGTTCTTTTTTTTTTTTTCCTTTTTTTTTGTCTTTTTTCGTGACCGGTAACGGGATTGCAACCCTCAGTGTCGCGCCCACACCGCGCTCAACCAGTGAGCGGACTGGTCTCTATATGGGATCCGAACCCTCGGCGGGAGTGCTGCCGCACTCTCAAGCGCCGCACTCTACCAAGTGCGCCACCAGGCCAGCCCCGTTAAGTTAACCAGTTCTAAATTGATATATATTTAGGTTGTTTCCAATCTTTTGCTGCTATAATGCTGCTTATCTATGGCATCACACACCTCTGTGTGATAAATTCCAAGAAATAGAATTGCTGGCTTAAAAAGGGTATAGGCATTTAAAATTTTGATGTATGTTATCAAATTGCTGTCTGTAGAGATTGTTCTAATTTATATTTCTGCCCACAGAGTATGAGAGTGCCTCTCCAACACTGTGTTTTCATGGCTGTGATCTTTGCCAACCTAAGTAAAAATGGTGTTTTAGTTTGCATTTCTCTTAGTATCAGTGAGGTTGATCATTTTTTGATGTATTTAAAAGACATCTGTGGCTGTCCGGTTAGCTCAGTTGGTTAGATCATGGTGCTGATAACATCAAAGTCTGGGGTTTGATCCCTGTACTGGCTGGCCAGTCACCAAAAAAAAAGACATGTATTTCCATTTCTGTGATATGTCTGTTCATGTCCTTTGCCCATTTTTCTATTGGGTTGTTCATCTTTCTCTTATTGTTTTGTAGGAACTCATTAGCAATTGGGGAAATTAGCTCTTTGCACCATATTTGGCAAATACTTTTTCTCAGTTTCTTAATTATCTTTGACTTTATCATATTTTTTACCATGAAAGAAATTATTGTTTTTAACCTTTTCTAGCCCTTACCTTAGGTATGAAATTGTTGGTACCATGCTTGATAATTCAAATTGATGAATAAAATAACTAGAAAAATATGCAGAAGAGAAAAATAATTACAGTTTTGGATTTTTTTTTTTTAAAGATGACTAAACACCCTTGACGTGGTGTTGTCAGCACCACGCTCTCCCAAGTGAGCTAACTGGCCATCCCTATATAGGGATCCAAACCTGTGGCCTTGGTGTTATCAGCACCACATTCTCCCAGGTGAGCCACAGGCCGGCCCTCAGTTTTGGATATTTTGCTTTTAGAAAATTTCCTGGACTGACTAAACAATAATATCAGCAAGTATTATAATTCTTATCAGATTGAACCAGCAGTTACTAAGTACCTGCAGGGTATAAAACTGAGCTGGGTATTGTGATAACAGAGATGACTATTAGTGTATTTGAGGTTAGGAAAGATACTTGATGATGACAACAGATCAAATTAGGGAAAGAGTTGGAAGAGGTCAGATTTAGGAAAGGTGAAGCAAGTTTGGAAGTAGTTGCCTATCTGTTTTGCTCTGAAGCTTTCTGGCCACTTCTGAAGTTCAGTCTCAGGTGTCGCAGTCTCCATTCTCTATTGGAAGCAAATCCTGAGGATTTAGCTTGTTTTCTTCCTTCTTCAGTGCCTTCTTACTTACTTATTTTTAGATCTTCGTGATTTAGTGCTTGGTCATGAGATAAAATAGTCTCCTCATCCAACACCTTTCCTTGTCCCTGAAGATAGGAACATAAAGCCTTAAAGAATAATAGTTTATTGCTGATCACTGTTGTGTGCACAGATAAGGGATTAACAAAATAACAAATATGTGGAAATTAGAAAATACAGGCAAACATTATTAAGTTCTTGTAATAATGGGCTATAATTCTGGATTCCCTTGCTGAGATGATAAGAGGACAGTCTGCTGGCCTTTTTCACCTTCTGATTTTATTTTTATTTTTTCTCAAGACCTTCCTGTTTTATCTGAGCTTGTATTGGTCTCCATACTGACTCCTTCGCCATGCTGACATAATGATCTATATTTTTAATTTCTCTGTGGAGCTGGTCAAGCAGAACAGTGGGTAATCCCTTGTTCTAAAAGCTTTCCTGGACCCATCCATATCTTCTCTTCCCTTTTGTTTCGGGATAGTTGTCTTTTTTTCCCCCCCTCTGTGATTAATCATTTTCCCATTGCGTGGCTGACGTTAAAATTTACTGTTATTCACATTTTTGATATTTATATTTGAATAGTTTCTTATTTGTTTTTAGGTAAAATTTGGTAATACCACATTTAAAACAGATGTGTACCTCAAGTCACTCAACCCTCAGTGGAACTCCGAATGGTTTAAATTTGAGGTAAGTGTTTAAATGTCAGCATTTTTGACTGTATTTTTTTTTCAGGTGACTCTTTCCCCAGGAATGTAGAAGTACCTTTTATTTTAGGTAGTAGTTTCCCTACACCATGAAAATATTTCCTTTTTTGTGTAACTAGGAATATTGACAGGTTTTTTTTTTTTTTTTTGGTGGCGGGCCAGGACAGGGATTGAACCCTGGACCTTGGTGTCGTCAGCATCATTCTCGAACCAACTGAGCTAACTGGCCAGCTCATAGGAATATTGAGTTTTTAAAAAATTACATTACAGTTAAGAAAATATATATAGCATACATGTATATGATAACACAGATTAAAAAAAATAGAAGTCCTGGGCCGGCCCGGTGGCGCACTGGATAGTGCACCGCTTGGGAAGCGCGGCGGCGCTCCCGCCCGAGGGTTCGGATCCCACATACAGACCGGTTCCCGCTCACTGGCTGAGCGAGGCGCGGGAGCAACACCGAGGGTTGCGATCCCGTTGCTGGTCCCCGGTCCGGTACGGGGGCAACACTGAGGGTTGCGATCCGTTGCCGGACACGGAAAAAAAAAAAAAAAAAAAAAAAGACAAAAAAAAAAAAAATAGAAGTCCTCAAATATATTATTATTATTGTAGTAGTCTCTGGATTTTATCATATATCAAAAATCACTTAAGAACAACGTACAGATTTTTAAAAAATTTTTTAATTGTGATAAAAATATGTATCTCATAAATATTGCCATTTTTGCTTTTTTTTTTTTTCCTTTTTTTTTTTTTTTTTTGGTCTGCCGGGGTTTTTTTGAAAAAAAA
>NW_007727949.1:105275-184290 GCF_000696425.1 Galeopterus variegatus | reverse complement strand
ACGGATCGCAACCCTCAGTGTCGCGCCCGTACCGGACCGGGACCGGCAACGGGATCGCAACCCTCGGCGGTGCGCCCGCACCTCGCTCAGCCAGTGAGCGGGAACCGGTCTGTATGTGGGATCTGAACCCTCGGCGGGAGCGCCGCCACGCTCTCAAGCGGCGCACTGTAGCAGTGCGTCACCGGGCTGGCCCCCATTTTAGCTATTTTTAAGTGTGCAATCAGCATTAATTACATTCACAATGCTGTGCAAACATCACCAATATTTTCAAAACTTTTTTCTTACCCTAAACAGAAACTTTGTATCCACTGAGCAGTAACTCCCCTTTCCCTTCTCTCCTCAGATCTGGTAACCTGGAATCTACTTAATGTCCCTTTGAATGTGCTTATGCTAGGTATTTCATATAAGTAGAATCATACAGTAGTTGTTATTTTTTATCAGTCTCCTTTCACTTAGCATAATATTTACAAGGTTCATCCATGTTGTAACATGTATCAAAATTTTATTCCTTTTTTTGGCTGAATAATACTCCATTGTACGTATATACCACATTTTGTTTATTTTTCAGTTGGGTTATTTATTTTTTTGTTGTTGATCTGTAGGTTTTTTTTAAATTTATTTTTTATTTTTTGACAGCTGTCTGGAAAGAGGATCCAAAGAGTTGTAGAAGTTCTTTATATATTCTGAATATTAATTCTGTGTTTATAGTCAACATTGGTTATATAGTTCTTTGTTAACCCTGTTGATAGTTATGAATTGTATTCAGTCATATATGTTGTGAACACTCAAATAAATGTCTTAAGCAAAATATCTGTTTTTCTCACATATGAAAGAAACGTTGAGCCAGGCAGTATAAGGGTAGTATGTGGCTCCATGCAATCATTTGGGACCCAGGGACCTTTTTTCTCCATCATCTGTATGTGGCTTGGGCTTGTCTTTAAAGTGACCCAGGTCACTTTAGGCTCCAGGTTAGCAGCTGGAGTTCCAGTGATCCCATTAGTGTTCTACACTGGCAGAAGGAGCTGTAGTGAAGGGAAGTACAGGAGGGTAACAGTGAGGTAACATAATTTTCAATCGAGCAAGCTCTCTTTAAGTTTTCCCCACCCTACCAAGCTTAATGGAATGATTTATGCTTATATCTCATCAGTTGCAAGGGAAGTCATATTGCTATGCAGCTAAAAAGTTTAAACATTTAAAGCATTTCTGATAAAGTCTTAATTTATAATATTTCATAATTTGAAATTGGCTCAATTTAATCCATTAATTATCCTTAATTACTTCATTATAATTAATTCCTGAATTGCTCTGTTCAGATTATTCAAATTATTAGCTATCTATACATATGACAAGCTATTTCTAGTCAGTTGATATGGAGTCCTTTAATGTCAGGGAAGGGATACCTTAATGTACCATGAGAAAAGATGATAGTACTCACAGGTGAATGTATAGGTGGTTAAAAAAGTGTTCACAGAGAGTCTTATTAATGGAGTTAGAAATTGAGAGTATTTGGAGGAATGGTCAATGGCTTGGTTTATGACTCTTTCCCTTTTACTAAATATATAGATAACACAGTAGTCGTAGAGAGAATGCCATTGAGTGACAGATGATTCAGAATGGATTGGGATTCAAAATGATCATTTTAATTTAACATTTTGTTATGGAAATATTTAAACATGCACAAAAGTAGAGAGATTAGTATATTGAACTCCCTGTTGGTTACCCACTTCTACATTCTGCTGTTCTTGTTCTATGTTTCCCCTCTTCCCCTGGTCGACACCCCTCCCCCCCTGCTCTGGAAATATTTTAAGGCAAATTCAAGATGTTATATAATTTCATCAATAAATTCCTAATTATGTATCTCTTATAGAGAAGGACTCTTTTTTAAAAAAACAAAACCTCAAACCACATAATTATACCAGTAGTGTCAACAATAATACCTTAATGTACTTTAATTCTTAAAACAATCGTCAGAGGCTGGATTACTAACCTAAAATCAACATGAAATTAGACAGGGGATAGGGAAAGGCATAGTGTGTCATATTTAAGTTTAGAAAATTAGCCACAGTTTAGGGATTGTAGAGATATCACTTGACTAAAGCATGTAAGAATGATGCAGAGATTTGAGTCAACCACAGATGCAATCAGTATGGTATGTCTGATGTAAAAGCAAACATTCATACATTGCATTTAACAAATATAATATTCTAATTATAAGAAATAATAATCTTTTTGTATTCTCTACGAGTCTTATTACTATTTATGTGTTTCACTTGATACTGTATTTGATGAGGGGTACTGACACATTAGAGGATGGCATATTGAGGGTGGCAGCCAAAATAGTGAATGTGTCTTCCATGAGGGAGAAAACTTTTTTGCCTTGTTCTCCATTGTAGTCCCTCTGCTTGGCATGTGATAAATTCTTGATAGTGACTGAATAAAAAGAGAGGATAGACACTGATTTCATGAACTTAATTCATGAACTTAAATTGTTTTTTTTTTTTTTTTTTTTTTACACAGTGTTAGCTTTGCTTTCAGTTTTATTCTCTGAAATCGTCCTAGGAAATTATGGTGTCATTGTTCTCATTAGCATCCTTTCTGTCTGCAGATAATATATGGACTCTATTATGACATTCCTGAATTTTTTTTTTTTTTTTTTTTTTACACAGTGTTAGCTTTGCTTTCAGTTTTATTCTCTGAAATTGTCCTAGGAAATTATGGTGTCATTGTTCTCATTAGCATCCTTTCTGTCTGCAGATAATATATGGACTCTATTATGACATTCCTGACGCATTTTTGCTATATATCATAGGCAGAGTAATAACACATAGGATGATATGTTAAAAACAGAGTTAAGGCTTTTTGTGTTATTCATCCTACCATTGTGCTTGGAGGCAAACTATACTCTTTTCTTCAGAAAGATGTAATCTTGTGTAGAAAAAGGATTTATAACTTGTGTGTGCGTTAATCCCTCTACCTTTGTGCTTAGAGATAAAGCTGTAAGATTACTTTTTTTTCCAGAAATAAGTCATTTTTTTTGTTTGGTATGTGTATACATTTGTAGTAATTAATATTTTAAAACTATAAGATTTAATTTTAAGGTGTACTTTTAGGTGGATGATGAAGACTTACAGGATGAACCTCTACAGATCACAGTTCTTGACCATGATACTTATAGTGCAAATGATGCCATTGGTAAAGTGTATATTGATATTGATCCTTTACTATACAGTGAAGCTGCAACAGTCATCTCTGGATGGTTTCCAATTTATGACACCATACATGGTAAGGAGTAGTATTTTAAGAAAATAAATCACAATCTTAATATTTTTTATTTCCTCTTCAAGACTTTTGTGCTGTATTTGGTGGTTTTAAAAATATATATCTTTAAAAGATGCCTTTTTAAAAATAGACAAGTAGTAAGTAGTAAACTGTTGTTGGTAGAATTGTTACTTTTCTGAACAGAATTTGAAATATTGCCTGTTAAAGTATTGCAATATGGAAGATAAGTGCATTATTTAAAAATCATCTAGTATTGGTACTCTGTGTTTTTAAAACACGTTTTTAAACTGATAATATTGAAATTTTTTGCTTAAAAATTCTTCCAATTTTTTGTTGACTGAAGCAGGGTTTTCAAAGTATGGTCTGGGAACATGTAGGGTCCTTGAAATCCTTTCAAAGGGTCTGTGACTTGGGAACTGTTTTTAATCATTCACTATTTTTATTCTCACTTTCTCACAAGTGTACAATAGAGTTTTCTAGAGGTTTCATGATATATGCTGCTACCACACATTGAATGCAGAGCAGAAATGAGAATCTGTGTTTCATTTACTAGACATTATAGAGATTTGCAAAAATGTAACACAGTGCTACTCTTATTACTAATTTTTTTGTTTTTGAAAATATAGTTATTTTTATTAAAAAGTTGCTTATGTTAACATACATGAGTTTATTATTATAACTTTAAAAGAAGTAATTAGTAAAACTTTTTTTTAATTCTCAACTTTAATTTTTAATATGGTAAATATTGGTAGGTATGATCCACATTAACAAAAACCCTTTGAATTTCTTAATCATTTTTAAGATTGTAAAGGGGTCCTGTGACCAAAAAATTTGAGAACTGCTAGCCAAAATGTATAATGTCTTTTTAGAATGGTGAACTGACCCATTCAGAACTGGCACTTCTCTCTCCAGCCTAGCATCTTTCTGCATTTTTTTTTTTTTTAATTTTTGATGTGGCAATTACACTGATAGTAGTTTATTATCAGAAAATAAGATGTTTTCTGAGATTTACATATGTTTATTGTGACATTATTTCCTATTACTAATGTTTAAAATGGTATAAAAAAATTGAAAAACAGGATTTACTGAAATAAATTAGGGCATATATAGAATCTGAATTATACTGTCAGAATAAAAAAGCATATTTTCAGAAAACAATGTCATAGGAAATGTGCATGATATATTATGAATTGCAAAGTTCAGGTTATAAAACACTATAGTGTTTTGTGGTGATCTCAGATTTGTTTAGAAACAAAACAACTGTGTATGTGTGATATCATTAGAGAAATTGGCAGAATACATAATAAAATGTTTATCCCTGGATTGTTTCATTTCTGGATTATAATTATATTTTTCTACTTTGTCCTTTTTTGACTTTTTCTGTATTTCCTACAATGTATACATATTATCTTTGTAATCAGGAAATAAAATCCAGTCAAATGTTATGTTACCAGTAGGAAAAAAAAAAATAGATGCTGAAGGATTAATCCGGGCCTGGGTTAAAGGCCAATAGCTATGAATGAATGAATTTTTCAAATATTTGATATTAAACATTGTTTATAGTTGGTTTAGTATGCTATGGGCTCTTTGTTAGGAACATAATCTCTTATTTTTCAATAGGTAAGTCACTTTTCTTAGAAAGTCTTCCACCATAAGTATGAATATGAATTTGACATGAAGTCAGACAGTCAAGTGAAAATATCTAGTAAATGTTTAGTTAGCTTGTTTTAACCTATTCATTGAAATGAATAAAACTTTTATATTAAATCAGATCCTTCCATAAATTGTTTAGAATATGTACTCTGGGATCATAAAGATCTGATTTTTAATCCCTGCTCTGCTACTTAGTAGCTGTTGACACTACATAAATTGTTTAACTTTTATTAATTAAATATTAATTTCTTCCTCTTTAAAATTGTGATGATACTACTGCAAAAATTATTTTATTGGGTTGATGTAAGTAAGCACTGTGAGATGCTGTATATAAAACATTTAGTACATTGTATATCAGTGCTCAGCAACTGTTATCATCATCACTTTAAATGGTGCTCTTTTTCAGTTAGTCTTGGTTCACATTAGTGGTGATTTGTGGTAAATTGAAAATTATTCATTCCCTAATGCATTCATGTTCTGCATCAGAAAATATAATAAGAAAACTAGTGAGAATGAAAATAATTAGGAGACTAAGTTAGCATTACTATTATGATTGATACATTATTTTAAAACCATTAATTCGCATGTATTTGCTTCATTATTTAATCGCACATTATTTTTTTTAAGGTAGAAATTTGATTTTCGTTTTGAATTTATAGGTATCCGTGGGGAAATCAATGTAGTTGTCAAAGTAGACCTCTTCAATGATTTAAATCGATTTAGGCAGTCATCATGTGGAGTTAAATTCTTTTGCAGTAAGTATATACATTTTATTACTCATTTAACAGGAAATTTAACATTTGTTAAATATGGGAAATCAGATGAACATTTCAGAAGGCTAATAGAAAAGGTATTATATGCCAAAGAGAAAATAGTTAATTTTTCATGAACAATTACTATAGCTCTAGGACTATTTATCTGATTTTAAAGTAAATGGTACCTAATTTTTGCAAGCTTATGGAAATTTTTGTTAGAAAAATCCAGTGATATTTTATTGGATTGTATAGGACACTAAAAGATAGGAGCAGAACACTATAGCCAAACACTGTGGTGCTGTGCCAGATTACGAAAGATTCTACAGGTGTGGATCCCCAAGAACTCCATGAAATATATGGGTCTGAATTGGGCAGATCTGGATGACTCACAGCCAGCTTGTATTAGTAGGAATGAAAACCCCTAAGATAACTAAAGAATACTGGAGCTTCCCAAGGTTGCTGACTAGAGAGGTCTGGTGCTAGTTCCTTCCCCATAAAAAAAAAGACCAAAACAACACACAAATATATTTTGACTTGAACGTGAGGAAACATTGTGCAGAGCATTGGAAAAGTGAGGTGATCCTTATGAAGTACAGAAAAAGAGAAAGGCAGCATAGAGAGCAGAGCAGGACATCCTGCCTCAGCTCCATCGCAGGGACTGGCCTGGAACTAGGTAGAGAGAAGGTAAGCTGGAAAAGACCCCAGCTATTCCCACTGCCACCATAAATGCCAGTAATCCCTGCCTCAAGGGAGTCCCCCCCAATCTTTTCAGGACCCAGGTGCAGTTGGAGAGTAGCTGGGAACTAGTGTGGCTGCAGTCTCATAGTGAAAGCCCATAGAGATTAACTGCTCCTGCTCTGAGTGGCTGAGATGCAGCACCACATGGGAGCCAAACTGCCCTTGTCTGGAGGCACTGTCTGCATTCTACAGCACTCACTTGGGTGCCAAAAGGACCAAGGCACAGGCCGCTTGGAGCCTAGGACAGACAGAAAGACCAAGACCCAGGCATCTGAACCCACACAGTACTCCTTCCTGCCAGGTGAGCAGACAGACTTGTGGAGCAGAAAATCCACTAAAGTACAGTTGTTCCCCATGTTAACGGCCCGCCTTGCACGGCCCATGGTGGCTAAACCCACAAGTGCCCACACAACCCACAGCTAGCTCATCGGAGCCCCGCCTCTGTTCACAACCCTCTACACACTCCCAAGGGCACCGGCAGCACTTCAATCTCAGCTATCTGAAACTTAGATCCCTGTGCTGGACCCAGCAAGGCTGAAGTCGTTTGTCTGGAGGCCCTGCCTGCATTCTACCATGTTCCCTTGAGCTCCGGTGGACCAAGGCACAGGCTGCCTGGATCCTAGGACAGACAGAAAGACTGAGACCCCAAAATATGAACACATGCAGCTCCCTCTCCCCAAGGCAGGCCTCTATAGTGCTGCTGACCTTGGCTCCACCCTAGCAGGCTTGCATCAGGCTCAGTAGCTGATTGGGTAGTAGCTTTTCCTTCCTACAGCACACCTCCACAGAGCTGCTGGGTCCTGCATCATTCATACAGCCTTGTTCTAGTCTCAATAGCTGAGCTAGTGTTCCTCTGCTGAGCTCCCAGGACCTGTTGCTTCAGTGTATATCTGCTCTCAGATCTACAGCAGACAAGGTAGGGGCTCTGATACCTCTGTGGAACTGCTGGCCTCAGTGAGCCTCACCTCACTTGCATAAGGCTCAACAGCTTATCAGGCGGCCACCTGCAGAGCTGCCAGGCCCTGTGACAGCTGTGTGCACCTAATCCTAAACCAACAGCTGATTAGGTAGTACCTTTTTCTCCTTATGGAAAGCCTCTAGAAAGCCATGGGGTCCTGCACCATTGATACAGACTTGCTCCAAGCTCAGCAACTGGGCCAGTGGCCCTCTATAGAAGTACCAGGACCTACTGCCAACAGTGCATGTCTGCTTACTGAACAACAATGGATTACCCACCCCAACAAGAAGCCCACCCCAACAAGAAACTGCCAAGAATCTCACTGCCTAGGCCATAATGCACCCACAGACAACTCTAAGATTGAATACAGTTGAAGTTGTCACAGGAAGGCCATACTACTGCACTCACCCAGATTCAAACTTAAAATGCCCAGCCCAACTGTAAATATAGACTACTTCTACAGGAAAGAGTCTCCCCCTTCAAAAACTACTCCTTGAATTAAAAGAAGTGTCCATGCCACCATATGCTTAGATGTCAGTGTAGAGATACAAGAAGTGTGGAAAAACAGGAAAGCTTGACTTCCCCAAAACAAGACTACACTTCTCCAATACCAGACCCCAAACAACAGGAAATCGATGAATTACTGAGGGGGAATCCCAAAGGTCAGTACTAAGGAAACTCAAAAAAATAGAAAAATGGACGAAAAAAATAGAAATCACAACAGAGTCCAAAAGAAATTCAAGGACATGTATGAGAAATTCAACAAAGAGATACAAACAATAAAAATCACGCCAGAAATTCTGGAACTGGAGAATTCATTCAAAGAAATAAAAAATGCAACCGAGAGCATAAACAGCAGGCTAGAACAAGCAGAGGAAAGAATCTCAGAACTAGAAGACAGACTTTTTGAATTAACACAGTTGGACCAAGAAAAAAGAATTTAAAAATAAATGAAGAAAACCTGCAAAATCTTTCTGATAACCTTAAGCATACAAACATCCATATTATAGGTGTACAGATAGGGGAAGAGAAATGAAAAGGCCTTGAAAGCCTATTTAATGAAATAATAGATAACAACTTCCCCAGTATTGGGAGAGACATGGTCTTACTGATTCAAGTAGCTCAAATATCTCTGAACAAATGCAACCCGAAAAAGACCTCCACGAGACGCATTATAGACACACTATCAAGAGTCAAAGACAAAGAATTCTAAAAACAGCAAGAGAAAAGCATCAAATTACCTATAAGGGAATCCCCATTAGGCTATCAGCAAACTTCTCAACAGAAACCCTACAGGCCAGGAGAGAGTGGGAGAGTGGGATGACATATGAAGTGCTAAAAGAAAAAGACTGCTAACCAAGAATACTATGTCCAGCAAAGCTTTCCTTCAGAATTGGAGAAATAGTATCTTTCCCAGACAACCAGATTCTATGGGAATTCACCACCACAAGACTGGCCCTTCAACAACTCCTCAAGGGGATCCTACATCTGGAATCAAAAGAGAGATATATGTCACCACAAATACACAAGAAAGAATAAAAATCACTAGTAGAGCAGATATGCAAATGAGAAAGGAAACCAAAATGTATTTTATCACTCCAAGAAAACACCCAACAGCAAAGATAAATAATAAAAGGGAAAGGAAGAAAAGATATATAAAGCAACCATAGAGAAATGAATAAAATGGCAGGAATAAGGCAGTACCTTTCAATAACAACCTTGACTGTAAATGGACTAAATTCCCCACTTAAAAGATATAGACTAGCTAAATGGGTTATAAAACTAGACTACATGCTGCCTGCAAGAAACTCACCTCACCAATAGAGACATGTGTAGGCTAATAGTGAAGGGATGGAAAAAGACATTCCACACAAATGGAAACCAAAAATGAGCAGGAGTTGTCATATTTATATCAGATAAAATAGGTTTCAAACCAAGAACTATAAAAAGAGACAAAGACACTATATAATGATAAAAGGATCAATGTAGCAAGAAGATACAACAATCATAAATATTTATGCACCCAACATTGGAGCACCCACATATATGAAGCAGCTGTTATTGGATCTAAGGGTAGAGACAGACCCTAACACAGTAATAGTTGGGGACTTTAACATACCACTGTCAGCATTGGACAGATCTAGACAAAGAATCAACAGAGAAATACTGAATTTAAACAACACCTTAGACCAAATGGACTTGACAGGTGTATACAGAACATTTCGTCCAACAACGACAGAATATACATTCTTCTCATCAGCACATGGGTCAATCTCCAGGATAGACTACTTGTTAGGCCACAAATTAAGTCTCAACAAATTTAAAAAGACCGAAATCATGTCAAGTATGTTTTCAGACCGCAATGGAAGGAAGGAGGGAAGGAAGGCTGGCTGGCTGGCTGGCTGGCTGGCCGGCCGGCTGGCCAGCCACCTACAGTAAAATGTTGAACTTTCAGAAGGAGAGAACAGACCTATAGTTACTAGAGGTGGGAGGGGGGAGGTTAAGGAGTAATTGGATAAGGGACACAATAATTACAATTTGTAATGGTGAACATGCCAATAATATTGATTCAGTCATCACACATTGTACACAAATACTTATAGTCAACTCTGTACCACATAAATATGTATAATCAATTATGTTTCAATTAAAAAAAAATAAAAAGAAAACCCCTAAGTAGTTGAGTTAGCTTCAGTATACCACTATGTATGTTAAGAGACTAGTTCAGTGTAGATGTTCTTATGTTCTCCCCTTTTTGAAAATGACTAGATGTTGTTTAAATCCAATGACATTTGGATTTAAATGGATCTTAAATGACTACAAATTAAATGAGTCTATTAAGTTTTTCAGTGACTCCTGACCAATGCCCATATGTCCATGGATTACTGGAAACTATAGGGCTGTATGACTCCTCTGGTTATGTCAGAAAGGTAATGGTTTAATTTTTGAGGCTGCAGTATGTGGTGTACAGAACTTTTGTAAAGGCCTTTGAATAATTAAATATTTTTTATTCATTATTTTCTGTCTACCTAGTCTTATAATAATAATTAGCTAGCTGACTTTATTTTTGATTTTTTACACTTTGTATTGAATTCTATTTAAGGTAGTCTATTTATAGCTGTTTTCCTAATTATAAAAATACAATTTATGTTTATCATGCTTACATAAGAAAAGGTGAGAGGCCTTATGAAAGAAAATGATCATTTCTAAGAATGAGATGATCTTAGAAGACTGTTTAGTTAGAAGTAGTAGTAGTATAATTACATTGAGATTATTACAGTAAAAGATGTTCTTGTATTATACGAGTGTATCCAAAAGGTAGGAACTTAAAATATGTACATTTTTTTAAAAATTGAATTTTACCCTCTGATAAACCAAAGAATAATCGACAATTTATTTTAACAGCAACATCTATTCCAAAGTGCTATAGAGCTGTGATAATTCATGGATTTGTTGAAGAACTGGTGGTCAATGAAGACCCAGAATATCAGTGGATTGATCGAATTCGCACACCCAGGGCATCAAATGAGGCCAGACAAAGACTAATTTCTCTAATGTCAGGTATTTTTTTTTTTTTTTTTTGACTTATTTTCTATCACTACTATATCCAGCTGCATAGTATTATAATGGAGAGATATGAAGCAAGAATGAGTTTTCTTCCTTTTTTTGTAGGTGAACTGCAGAGGAAGATTGGCTTGAAAGTACTCGAAATGAGAGGAAATGCAGTTGTTGGGTACTTACAGTGTTTTGATCTGGAGGGCGAGTCTGGGTTAGTGGTACGAGCCATAGGAACAGCGTGTACTCTGGATAAATTAAGTAGCCCAGCAGCATTCCTTCCTGCTTGTAATTCCCCATCCAAAGAAATGAAGGAGTAAGTATGAATTCATGAAATTCTTCTTATGGAGATTTTTTATCTTTTACTTACGCATTTTCATTTGATACAAAACATTTTAGTAGGGTTACTCAACATACATTTATTCCTACTATGATTCTTCTTGTCAGAGGTGACTGTCAAAATCTAAAACTTAAACATATTTAGATATTTCTAATATTTTTATACCATCTTAATATGACAAATAATGTAAAAATGAGACTTATTCCAGATATTTAGATACTATATATGTAAAGAAGAAAATGAATATTTATACAGTGGGTGGAATTTTACTTATTTTCTGGAGGAATGCTTAAAACCTACCTGACAATCCAATTATGCTTATTATTGGCAACACAGTGTATAAAGCAGGAAAGACTGACTTGTACAGGAGTCTCAAACTCTAAGTGTCTATGGAAGCCAGGCAGTTTATATAAATAATTGGGTGTAATTAAATAGGGAATACTGGGGTCCATGTAAAGTTGAGGTTGGCAGACTTTTTCTATAAAAGGCCAGACAGTAAATATTTCAGGCACTGGCCATATAGTCTCTGTCTTTATTTATTTTAAAAAAAAAAAAAGAGATTTTGCTGATCCCTGATCTAAAGGAATTTAGACTTAGACGTTTTTTAAAAACTAAAAGGCCAGACAGTAAATATTTCAGGCACTGGCCATATAGTCTCTGTCTTTATTTATTTTTAAAAAAAAAAAAGAGATTTTGCTGATCCCTGATCTAAAGGAATTTAGACTTAGACGTTTTTTAAAAACTGTGTGATTCAGCAAAACACCTCTGTTGGCTGGATTTGGCCTATGTGTCATTGATTTGTGTCAAAGGCAGATATTCTCAACATGTTGGTGATGGTACTGTCAACACAGAATGTTTGGAACAAGGTTTTTCTGTCATGATGATTGGGAAAGGGGTGGTAGGTCCTGTTGGGGACTAGAGATGTTGACCGTCATAGGCAGCAATAGACAACCTTTCACAATGAAGACTTGTTCTATCTTAAATGCCAATAGTACTTCCATTGAGGACCACTGATCTAGAGATTCTTCTGGATCAAGGATTGGCAAACTTTTTCTGTAAATGAGCACATGATACAGGTAAATAACTTAGTTTTTGCTGATGCTACTACATAACTGCCATTGTAGCACGAAAGTAGCCATAGACAGTATGCAAACAAAAGTGTGGCTATATTCCAATAAAACTTACTTATTTACAGAACAGATGGCAGAATGGATTTGGCTTGCAGTCTGTAGTTTGCTGACCCCTGTTCTAGATCATGAGGAATTCAGAATTCTATAGTCAGAAAACCTAAAATGTTTCCCAGTTTAGCAAGCACAATCTTTAAAAAAAAATTTTTTTTAATAATCCTTTTTAGAATGAGATTTTCCTCTTTATATAAGCTTATTCTTTTTGTTTAGCTATTTCCTTCCTGCTGGCTTTTGGTCATTTGGGTTAAATTTTATTCACAAGAGAGAACATAGTATTGCATATGGCCTAGTTTTATTTAGAAACACACTGACAAATGAAATAATTGTTTTAAATACATTGAAGAGTGAATTTGCTTTATACAGGTATTCCATTTAAAATATCTCCTAGAAATATATGAACTGCTAGCTGCTACAGGTAGTGACAGATTGTAGCTATAACTTTTTGAGGGATTCAGATCTTTTTTTTTCCTTTCTCTGTAGCATACTTAAGTGAAATGCAAATTTAAGTAAGTTATTTAGTGGAAAGCAAGCAAGCTATATTACCTGTTGGTGTCTAAGAATGAGATATGGATAGCAGGGGTATATGTTTTGTATGCATTCAGGAAGAGTTCCATGGAAACCTTCTGGGATTGTGTAAATTTTTTCCTTTTCTGATTTTGTTGTAGCCATTTGCCTTAAATTTTCAAACATTCACACCATGAAGAATTTAAGTTATATCATTAGGATTTTCTGAAAGACATCTTGCTACCTAAGTCATATTATTTAAAAAAAAAAAACAACAACAAAAACCCTTAGTGCTCAGACTGCTTTATTTCAACTAGCTTCATTATATTTTCGGTAATGGATCAATTGGGGTGTTATTTCAAAACCCTATTTTATAATTCAACTGATTGTAACTGTTCTGGTATTTGATTATCACATAACATTATTGATTCTAGGTATAAATTTGATAAAAGGTAGTTTAGATTATATTCATGTCTAAATGAATTTGATATTAGAATACCACAACGGTGTTACTGTGAGGCAACCTTTCATGCAAGGAGACTGATAGAATTAGGACTTCATGAATACATTATGATGATGCTCCAGTGTATTTGAATTTTAATTCGATGTCATAATTTGAGCATTTTACATTGTTCATTTAATTTTATTCCTTTTATTTTACCTAAATTAATGATATGTTCTACTTCATAAGTTTATTTTTTCCTTTTAGATGTTAAGTGTAATACACAATATAAAATCCCTTTGGCGTTTACTAGCTGAATTCTCTTGGTGATAGTAAGTGCTTCTAAATATAACTTATCACTTCTCTACTTAAAAAAAAAAGTGCTTGCTAAGAGACTTTAGCTGTAATTTCTCCTGTGTACAGCAGTGATTCTTAGACTTCTTAAGAATTTTAGGTCTAAGACTTCTTAGCCTTTCTTACTTCAGAGAGGAAAAAAAACAAAACCCAAACCTCACTCAGTTTGTATAAAAATAGATCACAATGAGATGTTTGATTTTTATCAGTTATAGCAAATGCAATTTTAATTTTTATTAGCAACAAAAGCAAAAACACTTGTCCTATTGTAAAATCAGTAATATTTCCAAAAAGTAGTCTGTAGACCCTAGGAAAAACCATTAGGTCCAATTAGCGATAGCTCACTTTCGAACCTTGAAAATTGTGATTAGTGGGAATAATAGTACAGCAGTGGAAAAGGAAAAAAAGGTCAGGAAAAGTTGGAATCTTGACCTGCCTTTAATTTGAATTCTAAAAAAATAGGGATATGTTAGTTTTTCAGAGCATTCTCACATTATGATTCTTTTTCCCCTGTGTGCATAAGCAAAGGCATTGTACAGTGAAATAATTGTTAATATGAAGTCCAGGATTCTTATTTATGTAATATACCTTTTACTGCATTCAGTGTAACTCTTCTAGCCAAATTTTTCTTCTTGAAAATTTTACATGTTATATATGAATATATATTTGTATGTCTAAGTATATCTATGCACATACACAGTTGTGATTATTGCAGGATGAGTTGATATCTCAAAAAATTTCTATTCAGAATGGTGGTTTGTATAGTATATTCTGTATGAGAACTAGATAAAATCATTCACATTGCTTTAATAATGTGTTTTTAAAAGCAGTCTTCCCTTTATTTTGTTTCCATTGTAACCTAGTTTTAGGCAATATATTTGGTGTATTGAAATACTTCAATTGAGTATATCTGCTTATATCCGTTCAGTTCACTCATGTCTCTTTATGCTGTCACTTTTTTATATGCTTAAGTACGCCTATCTTGAGATTTTAGACAGAAACAGTAGTTAGTTCAATTTTCCTTACAGAAAAATATGATTAATTATATTAGTAATTACTTCATACTCAGTTTCAAAAGTAATATGAGAACTCTGTATTTGACTTTTCATTTTTATGGGTGTCCCCCACCCTGTAAATACTGCACAGTAAATTTATTGTGATCAGAATAACAACAGTGTTAAAGCAACTTAAAATCCAAATCTTAGTCTTTTTCATATTTAAGTCCATGATTATTCTGCTTGCTGTTTTTCTTACTCACGGTCTTAATTTATTAACCTTATCCTTTAAAACTATAACTGTATCCTAACAAATTAATATTTAGCTATTCTTTTTTAATTTCAACTTATTTTTTGCATGCTAGGGATTAAAAAAATAAGTTCTTTCCCCTAACTAAAGCGCCTTTGAAATTATTTTAACATTTGCAATCTGTTGTATGTATTGTTTTCTTTTCTTCCACTTTGACCACAAATTCCCTCAGGTCTCCGCTGGTCCATCCTCCAAGCCATGGATGCCGCTCGACTCACAACAGCCCAATTCATACTGCTACTGGCTCACGACTTACTCAGAACTTCTCTGTGTCTGTTCCCACTCTCATCTATACTGGTACGAGACTGCTCAGACTCCAGAGCTGGGGAGAGGCAGGCCACGGGCAGAGTGGCTGCAGAGGCAGGCAGGCAGGTAGCGTAGGCAGGTACCATACATCTTTGCTTCCTCCTTTTCCTACTTGAAGTCCAGCTGCAGTGAAGAACTTCTGTATGTAGCCACCAAAGAGGCTCTAACTATATGGAAGTGAAAGTGTTCCTTCAGCTTCCAAAGTCTCTTCCACAGATCCTCTAAGAACCCTCTTTTGTATATGTGTACTGTAAATTTTGAGGAGAATCCTCCAGTATATATTTTTGCAATTATTTCTGCATTTGTTTAGAAATAAAATTGATGATTAAATTCTAAACAAAATAGCTGCCAAAGATTCTGATTTGCTTATTTTCTTTATGTACAAAACCTGTTACAGTAGGGTCTGTTTAACTCTGTGGAAGAGAGCTATTGGAAAACAGGTAAGCAACTATTCTACATTAAATGAAATGTTTTTGTGTAGCTATATTTATTTTCCTCTCTCCTGTGTTTTTAGCTGTGGCACTCTTGATGCTATAGGATAAGGAAACATTTTTTTTCTTTTGAAGATATCTCTGTGTGTGCAAATATAAAAGCAATTATGAATATTTACACACACCACACACCATTTGTAGTTATCACTTTTTCTTTTGTAAGTTAAAGCATTGTTTTTTGAAAACATTTTGTCATATATTTATTCTTTTTATTTCTCCTTTTAATATTTTTTACCTCCTTAGTCTGTCATTTCATGCTTTTTTGCTTTTTCTCTTGGCATTTTGACTTTCAGTGCAGATGATATTTATCTGGAGAATGATGAATGGTTAAACAGGAATTGGTTGTCTTTGGCCTCATTCCCAGCTCCACACTTAAGAAATGACTGCTGGCCCTGCCCCAATACTTTCCTGGTGTTTGGATCATGCTGCCAACTGTCAAGCCCTTTGGCACATGATTACTTAATATTTCTCCACCTTCTTCTGGCAGGATTCCCTTCAATGAAGATCCCAATCCCAATACTCACTCATCAGGACCCTCAACCCCTCTGAAAAACCAAACTTATTCCTTTTCACCTTCCAAGTCCTACAGTCGACAGTCCTCTTCTTCTGACACAGATTTGAGTTTGACACCCAAAACTGGTAAGGCACTTCCACCCACCTTTTGATTTTTTCTTTTTTTAAAATTTGTTTCTGTTCCTTACTAGCTTTCCATACCAATCTTTCCTCCTGTTTTTGGCATTTAAGTTGAAAGATAATGTGAATACTGATTATTTTCAGTTACTGTAATTAAAATATGAAAATTTTGGATAGTTGTGAAATTATCTTGTTTGGAGATCTGTGTTTCGTTAATTTGATCATAGTGTAGAGATATCAAGTTCAAGATTTTTGTGGGTAGGCATTTTTCATTTCATGCTCAAATTTATGGAATGACATCTTAATGCATTTGAAAAGAAAGTTACACTAGTAGCTTGTAGTCAAATTCCTCATGCAGTATAAGCATTTTTGAATGGTTTCTGCCTATTTCTGAATTTAATTCTAAGATTTTATTATGAAAAAAAATCTTAAGAACAACTGAAATGGTTATGTTGGAGTACATGTATTTGTTTCTTAACTTGTTATTTAAAATGTTTGATTTTTGTTAGGCCTTACTCTCTAAGTTAGAAAATAGCATTTTTGCTTTACTTATTCTTGAATATTTCTCAATTTGTTAAGTTTGTAATTTTTTCCCCTCACCTATTTGTATTTTGATGAATAATCTCTGTGGGTTTTTATGAATATGCTGTATGAGAAAAAGTTGATTAAAAAATCAAATTAGTTTCTTACTCCTTACAAGAGAATTAACTTAGATAATTGAATTATTATTCTTAAGCAAACTTAAATAAAAAATTTTAAAAGTGAATGGATTGCAATTTTTATAAATAGTATTTTTGTTTGGCAATTTTTCCATCAGATTGATTAAATTGCTTTGTTTTTAACTTATCATCTTTAATTACCTTATTTTTGTTCTAGAAAAGAAATTTATAAAATGATCCCAACTTTTATGAAAACAGTGAAAGAAATCTAATTCCAAACCAGTGCTACTTCATTTAGAAAGGGCATTTTTTAAAAGCCTGTATATTTAATTTCTATATTTATAAATGTAGTTACAAGATATAAAGAAGATAATTATGAACATCTATTTCTTTGAAGATAATAGCTCTATTTTTACATACACATAATTGTGAGTAACATCCAAAAATAATGTACTATTTGATAGTAATGGATGCTTTGGAATGTGCCATCTTAACCATATTTATGCCATAAAAATTGAGCCATTTCAATTGTAATGAAAAAAAATTTTTTTAAAATAAAGAATAAGAGTCTCTGGCCTTAAAATTTAGGACAATCCAAACAAGAATGACTTAGGATAGTATTTGAAGAATAAATTTTATTAGGAAAATTTTTGAGTTGGTTAGAGGATAGTGTTATAACACCAAGGTCAAGGGTTTGGATGCCAAAAAAAATTTTTTTGTTTTTGTTTTTTGAGGCTTTGGTCTACTGTGTATTCCAGGCCACTTTTCAATTCTCCTTATTATTTTCCTCCACCACACCACAGATAAAGTTTTGAAAGTATTTCCCTGGTCTTTCTTTTTCTTTAATTCATCAAAAAGGCCAAGCCTAAGGAAGATTGTCAAATAATAAGTTAACTGAACTAGACTTTTTTCCCTTAGCTTGCTAGTAGGCAATCAATTGTATTATCTATGAAAACTTCTTTGCATTTTATCTTCTATTTCCAAATTTTTAGTTTTTAAGAATTTATTTACAAATGAGGTAATCTTATGTATTTTTATATTTGTAAGCTGCCTGTAAATAAATTATTTTGTTTTGCCTGTAATTATTCATTACCTCAATATCTTATTTTCAGAATATTAGCAATTTTTAGCCCCTTGGCCTTATCATGAGTCCCTAATTATCCTCGAATAGTCCTGATGAACGTTCCTATTTCTTATAGAGACTTAAAATGGCAAATAATCATTGTTCTAAAATTTCTAAAACTGTAACTTTGTATGTATTTTATGATTCTCTGTCTTCTAATTTACCTGTATGCAAAACTAGTGTCTTGAGAAATACTGGGAAGAGATAAGCTGATTATAATGTGAACTGTGAAGCCAAAAATAGAATAAAATTAATAAAGCTTAGACTAAGAAAGTTGTTTTCTTGTAGTTAAAGCTGTTGTGTGTTTTTCTGGTAGGTCTTTTCTTTTAAAAAATTTTACATTTGTTTCTATAGATTGAAATTTTTGACTTTTTTTTTTTTTTTGTCTTTTGTCTTTTTTCCGTGTCCGGCAACGGATCGCAACCCTCAGTGTTGCCCCCGGACCGGACCGGGGACTGGCAACGGGATTGCAAACCTCGGCGTTGCTCCCACGCCTCGCTCAGCCAGTGAGCGGGAACCGGTCTGTATGTGGCATCTGAACCCTCGGGCGGGAGCGCCGCCGTGCCTCCCAAGCGGAGCACTATCCAGTGCGCCACCGGGCCGGCCCCAAAATTTTTGACATTTTACAAAGCTTTATTTTTATGTTTTTTCCCAAGTACTCAACTAATAGGATTGGAATTTTAGATTGCTAGTGTTAGAATATTGATTTGACATCTTTTTTTTTGTCGTTTAATTTTTTTTGCTGGCCAGTATGGGGATCTGAACCCTCGATCTTGGTGTTATCAACACCAGGCTCTCCCAAGTGAGCTACTGGTCAACCCCTGATTTTATTTTTGATTTAAGCTAATTGTTACTTTTTTAGTCAGGCTTTTAGCCATATATAGTTTTTGTGATCCAGAGAATATTTAACCCTCGGGTTCTTAAATCTCTGTAAATGCAAACAGTAGTATGATTAGATCTAAGTATTAAAAATTTTAGAGCAGATGGAAAATTATTAATGTATATCACAAAGGACAGAAAGAAGTTAGTATTTATTTAAAATTATTAATGACAACAGTATACATTATGTAGTATTGAGTATTTGATTGTTTTTTATGGGTACTCAATTAAAATATCCATAAATGCTGTCTAGTAACTTTTCAGATACTGTACTTTACCACTTCCTTTTTTTTTTGTGGCTGACAAATATGGGGACCAGACCCTTGACCTTGGTGTTACAAGGTGATGCTCTAATCAGCTGAGCTAACCAGCCAGCACCTGTACTTTTCTACTTAAAATTAGTGTTTATATTTTTTTGGCAACAAATTTTTGGCTTTAAACATTTGAAAATGTGGTACGTTTTAACCTTACAAATTCTAAGCAAAAAAAGGGCAGGTAATTTAACTATTTTGAAGAAGTCAGTTAATTATTAGAATGGCATAAAATCCTAAAGTAGTGATTTCAAAAATTTCAATGAATGCAAAGTTTTTGAAGGTTTTGTTAACCTTTTAGACTATGCCTATTTACATTACGTTGGATAGACAGTCTCGCTAGTT
The DNA here is from genome assembly GCF_000696425.1 of Galeopterus variegatus. Lineage (NCBI taxonomy): Eukaryota > Metazoa > Chordata > Mammalia > Dermoptera > Cynocephalidae > Galeopterus > Galeopterus variegatus. Next base: position 164,473 of record NW_007727949.1, on the reverse strand, counting down.
AGTGACTTTTTATATGCTTAGTGTAGTTTGTCTATACATTTAAAGTTCATTTTTATTGTTATGTTTTGCTTCATCATTGCTTTCCTTATCCTGCATTTTCTGATCATCTTCTGAATCTGCATCTTTTCTCTGCTACTTTCCTCCACAGCATCTTACCCACAGGGACCTAGGATTTACCTGTGTCCCAGCTCCCCCTCTCTCTCTTGTGGTTCCCTTCATCTTAAAAAGTCCTGTCTCCTCCTCTCGGAATCTAGCCTTACCCCTCATCATTCTAGCCTTGTCAGCCCAGTTCTGAGGAAAAGTGTTTCTTTCAGTGAAGAGCTGTTCCTGGCTGCTTCTGGTAGGATCAAATATGTCAGCTTTTGAATCCCTTTATTTTACATCATCTTTGAAAAAAAATTTTATTCTATAAAGAATTATTGGATATTTTATACAGGATGTATTTTTATTACTTTTCTTACTGGTAAATAGAGTTAAATGATCAGAATTGTCATAAGGATGTAATTGAATATTACTTGATGGATAAGTATGAATATTCTGCTAAATTATCATATATTAAAAAATTATATGTCTGTGGACATAGATCTGGATATTTCTAATAATTACTAGGTTCATATTACCAGGGTTTCTGTTTTAGATGCTTTACTTTCTTTCCCTTCATACCAACTCCATTTACATGGGAACTGTACCATCATCATTTTGCTAAACCATGTGGTTACGTTAATAAATTATTCTATTTGAATCAGTTTAAATCTCATTTCGGTGATATTCTTTCATTATCTATTTTTTTCTGTCCATTGCATTAATTATCAAATTATTCTTCTATATTTTGTGATATTTCACTTATCACTACAAATTTACATTTTATTTTGTGGCTTTTAGTATGCCTTATATAAAGATCTTAATTTCATTTCTGTGTTTAGTATTGTATAGTCTCTAAAAATAATGTTCAGGTTGCTATAAGAAAACTAAATTTCTTTTTTGTTTTAAGGAACAAAATGGGACTATACACATGCTAACCTTTGTTTCCTTATCCAAGAACAGCTAAAAATGTAAAAGTAAATTAGTTTCATTTTAAGTCATTGTAGTAAATATGACTATATGCGTCTTCAATTTTGAAATGGTGGGATAAACTCTAGTCTTTAGAGCACTGGCTTCTCACCTGTCCCCTGCTTTCTATAATTCTTTGACAATACTTGATATATTGGTATTATCAAAACAATAAAATGAGGTAGGGAAAGAAATTTAATTTTAAGCCTTAAAAAATACATCTAGGAGTCTGGGAAATATAATTCTTTCATCCATAACTGTGTACATTTGTGATGTGTCTATTACATGTATGTGATTTTTAGGTTTTTGGTTTTTTAAATTTATGTTGATTTTTGTGAATGAGCATTGATGACTATGAAATTAATCCTGTTTTGTCATGATATGTTTAGAAATGGGAAGTTATTAGAAAATAGATTTGACTATTTTTCAAAATCACCTAAAATTTCATGTTCTTAGAGAATTTTGGAATATTTTAAGTAAGCACAATTAGTGCTTTTCTTCTCTACTTTTAATCTGACATTTAATATTTCTCTTATTTTCATATTGTTAAATTGTTAGCATAGTAAGCAATTGTTATTTTTTGTTAGAAGACTCAACTTTTAAAAATGGAGTATTATGCAAAGATTTATCACCTTAACATAATTTTTCTTATAATATTTAGAACAAATGAAATCTAAAACTAGCTGTGTCAGTAGGACTTTGACATCTTGCTTCTAAAGAAAACTTTTGGATAAAATAGAGTAAAATATATGCGTTAGTTGTCATCCCAGATACTGTAAATGTTTGGGTCATTTTATCATATTTTGACTCATGATATTTATAAAGAAGAATGCAATTAAACTTTGTTTCTATAGTTGCTTTTTTTCTTTTTTTTTTTTTTTTGGTTACATATTTGCTGATGTTCTATAGGAATGGGAAGTGGTAGTGCTGGAAAAGAAGGGGGGCCATTTAAAGCTCTTTTAAGACAACAGACGCAGTCAGCGTTGGAACAGAGGGTAAGATTCACTGGATATTCTTTATTCTTATGTTAATACGACTTTTTTTATCTTATGCTCCCATGTAATTATGTACTTTCATAAACTGTTTTTTGGTCATACTGTACATATATAATGCAATTTTGAAGCCTAAAATGTCTTTAAGGTATTAAAGTTATTTGTTTGTGAGTAATTTTGATTTGGAATAATTCTATAGCTATTTTTGTTTTGTCCTCCAGTCTTTTATTAGAGTATTCTTTTTGGAACTATCCACTGAATGCTGAAGTCATTTCTAATTTTCCATTAAAATTATAATATAGAAAAAGGAAATGGTAGACATTTTTGCAGAAAAAATATTTCAGTAGCATTTGTTTATATTAAAAATAATTCTTTAGTATATTAATATATTTATTTGATGAGTTTATTTTTATCACTGGCCAATCTCTTAGGGATAAGAAATGCACAGATTCTATAATTTTGCAGATTAATATAAATAATGAATAATATAAATAATTCAGTATAATACATCTATTTTAATTATTATAAGTTTAATACTTAGTTACATTTACAGTTTTTGGATGATTTTTCTCTCTCTCTTTTTTTTTTTTTGATAAACTTCATTGCTAAGGGAGGATCGCCTCATAGGTTCTGTAGAAGGCGGGTATGTTTCTGAACATGTGTGAGAGCCTATTTCTTGTATTGGAAGCTTTTCTATTTTTAATCTTGGTCATTTAAGTTTTATTTAAGCTTTTAACAAATGTTGCCAGCTTTTTTCTTTTCATAATGCCAAATTTTTTTTTTTAAGTTTAATAGCCCTGTGAGGCTCATGTTCTTTTTTCTACTAATACAGTGCATGATTTTATATGTCACATCAGTTATTTTAAGACATAGTTCCATAGCTTTCATTATGTCTGATTTGGAAACTATAAGCTTTCCTAGAATTTTCTTTTATATATTCCATTTTGTAACAGCATTTGGGGGAAAATAGATGTAACAGTAAATATCTGGAAAAGGATGCATTTTATGAAACAGCTATTTCTCTTCTAGAGGTTGGCTCTCAAGAGCAGTGTTTTTCAGATCTTATTACAAATAATGCACCGCTTTATTTTTCTAGACTTTATTTCCTTATTTTTGAAAGTGTTTGTGTATGGAGTGTTAACCTTTTAGACAAGGTTGGGGAGAAAGCTGAACTGAGCGGAGTGAAGAGATTTTAGCTGCACCCAATTCTTTGTTTTATTACCCTATCGAGCAGTAGTTACCTTTCACCTACTCTCATACTTTGCAGGCATACCAACTTCTGCCACCAAAAACAGGCCCACCTAAACATATAAATCATCTTTTAAAACCAAACTGTAGCAAAGGCTAAAAACATGGAAGAGAAGAAGGTCAGAATGAAGGTGTGTGTGTCCCCTTACCATTTTTTAGGCCAAAATGCTCTTATCTCGTCCCCTCTTCATTCTTTGCAGAGTCCTTCACTCTAGGAATATAATTTCTTATAATCTAATTATCATTCCAGAATTCGTATCAACAGAGAAACTTGTATTGCTTTGAGATTTGATATAATGGGATTTTGCCTGTATGAGGTACCTGTGACATTACTGTATGTACTAACAACCTTTAAAACCATTTTGCTTTAAGGAAAAAAAAAATTAATCAATGAAAATTGTTTTGGGTTTAATTTGATAAAATTTATGTTTTCAAATATACTTTTAAACATTCTTAAAATTTTGGACACATTAACACATTGGACATACATTACTAGATAATCTTCATGGAATTAACAGCAAAGGTGTAAAAAACTATAGTTTTTATTTACAACTTTGTAAGTCCTGAGTTGGCAGTACCTGCACATTATCTAACCTTTCAGTAGTAGTTGCTTAGTTTATAAGGCTACTTCTCTACCCTGTATACATATTAAATAGCAAAAGCATTATCACTTTTAACTTTCCCATTCACCTACGGCTGCCATTTGTATGGCTTCTGCTTTGGGAAAAATTTGTACATAGTGTGAAGAATTCTCCCATATGTGATCAGATATGCATTAATACTGCCAACTTGAACACTAGGTCATGCCACTGACATCTACTTATATCATTTTTTAAATATATTTTTTAAAATATTCATTTCTGTCCTTTGCTAAACCACCCTTAATAAATTGTATGGCTTTATTTTTCTTGAGGAAAGAGAAAGTTTATTTGCCTGACCTTTTTAATTTAATGGGTTATTCAAGGAGCAGTTCTCAGAAATGAAATGTTCTTTCCTCTCACAAAAGCATTAAAAAATAAATTGACAACATCTTGACAATGGGTGCCAGATTTTTATGAGAAATAGAGAGAAAACTTTTATTTAGATTTAGGTTCCACCTAAATGAATTATTTGACATAAAGCAAATAGATTTTTTTTTCAGTGAGTCTCTTCTTTCACCTGGAAGAAAAATGAAGTTACTTTTTAGATTCTGGGATGTATATTTTTCTTTAGTAAAGAAACCTGGTTAACTTAGTTTAACGTAGTATTTCCCAAATATATTTTACCATAGTACCTTCCTTTTAAAATATCTAGTAGTTAGAACTTTCCTTTTAAGATATCTAGTAGTGAGGAACACACTTTGAGAAGCATTGATACAAAGCAAACTCTTGGTGAATTATGATCTTTTTAGAAGTGGCAGTAAAATTGAACAATAAATCATAGTGTAAGTCTAGCGTGGAGGTTTTTTCTTGGCAGCTGGCCAGGAACAAGGCTTGAACGCTGGACCTTGTTGTTATCAACACCACACACTAAACACCTGAGCTAACTGGCCAGGCCCTAGCATGGAATTTTACGTCTAGAAAGTTTACTCTGGTCTACAGGGATAATAAAAAGAGTATTTGATTTTTTTTTTAAACTATTTAAATATCTTCTAAGAAAAATCCTATTTAAATCTATTTTTAAAAGAATACTCCCATTGTGCCTGATGATTTTTCAACTAGTTTGTCTTTGAGCACACGCTGTTAAATATTTTTATGCTGCCTGACTTTGGCTTATGACAAAGCATCAACATGTAATGTCCGTGTTGGTAACACAGGGAAATATACTTTAAACATAAGAACGTTCTGGAGAAAATTTCTTCTACAGTTGCTGAAATTCACAGTAGGCATTGAAAGCAGGGCATGTTTGGGTTGATCTTAAGGAAGTTGTGCAATGGAAGAAAACCTATAAATTCATTAGGTGTAAACAAGACTGTACATTAAAATCAAGTCCTTACCTCAGTATTTTAACCAGAAATGACAAGGAAACCAGATGATAAGGTCATTGCTCAAAAAGAATCTAAGAATAAAAGGCCTTCTTGACCTCAGTTTTTGATCGAAAACATGGAGATAATAGTACCTCCCTCTCAGGATATGGGAAAGATAATAAAGCATAGTTTTAAAATACTTTCGATAGGGTCTGGCACATGTAAGTACTCAACAGTAGTTGCTGGTGATGGTGGTGGAGATGATAGTATTTAACAGTCTGCTGTAGATATCAGTAGTAGTTCTAATTACAGAATTGTCTGAAGATGGAGTTTTGGTTAAATAACAGTGACATTTTTATTTACCGTAGGTTAAACTTTGTGTTGTAAAGTGAACTGTCGATTAGGTGAACTGAGACACATAAGACAGTGAAGGCCACAGGGTGGGCCTTTGCTTCTTTGGGCAGCCAGTGCCTTATGTTTTTCTGCTCTGACCAGCTCTGGTAGGATACTTTCCCTCTTGTTCCTTTATTCAGTCTCCTGAAATCTTGGTCAAAGAGTAAAGAATCCTGAATAGAGAAATCATCTAGGCTCCTTTTTTCATACCTATCTAAAATCAGATGTATATGCAGATGTTTTCTAATATGTGAATTTACCTAATTTATTTCTTAGTTTTAGAAGGAAGTTTTCATTTTTCATAGCTTACAAAAATTTTATTTTCAGTGTCTCTTGCCTAGATACTTAACATATTTAAATATAAAGGTTAAATATAAAGTACTTTTTTATTCTATGTGACCATCATATGCCTAAGAAATTTTGAGGAAATTTTGAAATTTATGTATTCCTAAAGTTGAAAAAAAATCTTAAAAGACCTAATTTTCTAGGAAAAATACTCACATTTTTAGTAACATAAGCTCACCTATAAATGTCTCATTTAAAACTTGCATTAAAGAAAATTCAGATGGAAATAAGGATGCTTTTTGACTAAACATTTTATAGTGCACTTACGTGACATATTTCTCTCTCATCCATCCTCTTCTCTTTTCCCTCTACCTGTCAGTTGGACCAAACCTAATCACTTTCGTAGACTGGGTTTTTACTCTTTTCTTACATAGCCTAGATTTTTTTGACCTTGTTAATTTAAAGATTACTTCTAAATTCTAACTGAATTTACTTCTAAATATGTGTGTGTGTAAATACACATACATACACATGAACACACACACACACACACACACACACGTATGTTTTTTATACTCTACTTTCATGGGTTACTGAGGTATGCCAGACTGTTTGCCTTTGTGCTGAATGATACAAGGTGCTATGCTTTGTGAATTATGCTTTTGTGAGTTTGTGTTCTCCATGCTGTAAGCAGCCAGTCAGTAATCTTGCTGCTTTTCATATGCCTGCTTCCAGTAGTATTCTGTGTCTCTTTCTCTCCCAGCTTTTTTTTTGTTGCATTTAATGTGCTATGGCCTAGAAAGTAAGGTAATGATAAATTTTAGAATTCTATGTTCCTATAATATATGTTTATAACTACTATGTATCATAGTTCGGATAACTACTATGTATCATAGTTCGGATATGATCAGTGGGGATCTTGTATGAATAAAGTGCATGAACTTTAGTATTTGGAACTGTAACAGTTTTTTTGACTGTTGAGAGTCCTGTTTTGCCTATTTTCCAGCTCTCAGTTGTGTTCAAAATAGCTGAGGCTACTGGTAAGTGACTTCTGGTTAAGTGAGCTACATTAATGTTATAGCCAGACAGGTCAAATATCAAGTTTCCCTTGCATCTGCTTTATATAATATGAGGGGCCTCTATGTTTGGGCAGCCACAGAGAACTCCTCTTTCTTCCTGGGTGCTATTTCAATGAATTTCCTTTTTCTACTATATCATTTCTGTTTTCCACGCTTCTCCTTGTCTCTAAGTTGATGAGCTTTATGTCCTTAAGAGAGAAGGGGAGACTAAAGCTTGGAAAAAACTAGTGAAATTTGACTACCTCCCTAGCTCTTATCTACCTACCTGTCCCTTTTCCTTAATATACATTTATATTTCTTGCATTTGCTCCTGCTCCCTGGTGTTGATAGAGTAAGGAGAGTAAATGGTCCCTCACAATGATTCTCTACCTGTCTCTGCTTGATATTCACCCTTCTTCTTTCTCTTAACCCACATGCTCATCCTATTCCTCCCTTAGTCCCACTTTCTTTCGGATCTCTTGCCTGAGGCCTTTGGAATCTTTACCAACAACTTGTATTGGTTACGTATGTGAGGGGTTGTCTACACCATTGAGAAGTAGACATGAGGTAAAGGGGTAGGGCAATCCCTTCATCTTGTTGTGAAGTTGTATCAGAGTAGGGGATTGAGAGGAAGGAAGAGTGTGTTCCAAACATCTCAGATTGATTAGAACTCTGAGAACATTTATTCTCATTGAGAATTAATAAAAATGGTCTTTGGATTCTGTATAGCTTTGTATAAATGGGAAAATGTTTTCAGAACTCTAAACATCTGAAGAAACTTAATTCCAAAGCATGCGTAATGTATAATGGGTAGCCTTTTATTTCAAGGGATAGAATATGTTTTCTTATGACAAGCTTTTTGACAAGCAGACTTTTTATATTTAACACATGGTCAGTTGTGTTTTCCTCCCATTCTTTCTACTAGGAATTTCCATTTTTTACCTTGACGGCATTTCCTCCTGGATTTCTTGTCCATGTTGGGGGTGTTGTTAGTGCACGTTCTGTGAAGCTTTTGGACCGTATCCACAATCCTGGTATGTTCTTTAAAAGTTTGTATTCAACATTTTCCTTATTTAAATCGTATTATTAAAATTGATTTTTATAATGTTTTTAAAGCCAAACCTGTCTGAAAAGAGAAATGAAATTAAAGTATAAACTGGCACATGTTACTTTAAAATATTTGCAGTAATCTTAATAAAAATAATCAAACTAAGTACAAGTATATTTTAGTTTTCTATACAAAACAAACAGACCTTGATTTATTTTTGGCCAAGGTATAGCTTTGAGGAACTTATCAAATAACTTGAGTCAGTTATTTTCTTTGACCCAGGAAGATAAAATAATTTTACAATTTGACCATTATGGCCATTAATTAATTAATTAATTAATTTTTATTATTATTATTTTTTCTTAAAAGATGACCGGTAAGGGGATCTTAACCCTTGACTTGGTGTTGTCAGCACCACGCTCACCCAGTGAGCAACCGGCCATCCCTATATGGGATCCGAACCCGTGGCCTCGGTGCTATCAGCACCACACTCTCCCGAGTGAGCCACGGGCCGGCCCTATGGCCATTAAATTGTTAATTTCTTTTCACTAGCAATAGCTCTTTATAGATTATTTAATTTCCTTATTCCTAAAAAAAAAAAGAAGCTTTTCTTTTAAAATGTAATTATAAAAGTTGTGTAGAGTATCTATTAATATTCTTTTCACTAGCAATAGCTCTTTATAGATTATTTAATTTCCTTATTCCTAAAAAAAAAAAAGAAGCTTTTCTTTTAAAATGTAATTATAAAAGTTGTGTAGAGTATCTATTAATAAAAAAAAAAACAACTAACATCTGGTTCGTTGGTTTCTTTCATGTAGCTAGCTGTTTGTTCTATGTAAGCAAACAAGTGACAATAGTAGCTCATTTCTTAAAACATGGAGCCATAATTACAAAAGAAGAAAGGCATCAAAGTCTTAGTAATTTCAGACCCTTGGGTTAGAAATACCATGGTGATTTTTCTAAATCTAAAAGAAGCGTGATAAATGGTACGAACTTCCTGTATGGAATGTGTTTTTGCATCTCTCATTGACTAGATGCTCAGTCATTTGCTTAAGTCAATTATTATTTTGACGATATACTTAAACCTGAAATTATATTAGTATTCTTATTTGGCATATATACATATACATTTTTGAAATTTTAAATTGTCACTTTCAATAACCTCTTTGTGAGGCTTGTATTAACAGCTGTAAAGAGAAGAGCAAAGTGCTTTGTAATTATTGGATGGAAAATGTTGCAGATAGTGATTTTGAGGATACAGAGCATTACCGTTCTTTAAAATTAAAAAAAAAATTAATCAATTTCCTGTGGTTTGATACCATTTGAGTTCATTACAGAGAAGCAGAATGGAATTCTTCTGGACTCAGAAAAGCAATTCTAGCCAGGATTATTTAACTCTAAAGCTGAGAAAATACATCTTTTAAGCAGCAGTCTTTTCTTTTTCTTCTCTGGCTTATTTTTTCTCCATTTCTTATTTTTCTGGTCAATTTAAGGTCTTGTCTTTATTATTTACATATTCTGCTGTACTTAAAGGAAAATTCAAACTGATCCCAGTTTAATATATTAAGAATTTAGATTATGCCAAGTTCTACATCTTTGTGTTTAGGAACTGAATTATTTGGAAAGTGCAGGGAAATAGCGAGTTAAGATAGCTGACATTAACTGTGTGACCCAAGGCTAGTTAACTGTGTTTTTATGGATCATTGACTCAAATATTTTAATAGATGGTACCCACTGATTTGATAGCTCCAAAAATGATTTCAGGAATAAATTCAGTTGTTGGTGATATCTTCTGTTTACGAAAAACATTTTAATTCTTTTTTTGTAGCTTCCATGTGCTCTGAGTAAGCTGTAGAGTCTGGGAGAACAAAAGAAAGTTACTTACATAAGTTTAAGTAGAGAGATGTATTTAAAATGTCACTGCTTTTTACAAAAAACTGCTTTTTTTGGGTTGATCATACCTGCCAGTTCACTCTGAATAAGAAATGTAAGAATCCAGGCCCAGGAAAGAAAACAGAAATCCATATTACAGAATGTGTTTTGTGTATTGTAATTACCAGTTCACCCATTCTCTCCCTTTCCTCTACTTTCATAATATTTTTTCAATTCACATGTAGAAATTCTCAGTTATTAATGGATTATTTTCCAAAAGGTTATGGGCATATACAATATACATTAATGTTATATGAGTTATGTTTTCATTTTGTTTTATTTTCAGTTAAAAACATATCAATTTTATGTTCTAATGGTTCCAATATTATTTTGATTTATAATATTATATTCTTTGGATTATGTACTAAGAAGGAACATATTATGCATTAAAAGGAATGTTTTCTTAAGAACATTTATTAATATCCAGGCCTCTTAAGTAATTATCTATGAAGAAACTTTAATTTGTTGAAAAAAGCTGAATGTTAAAATGAAACTGTAGATAATCATCTATCATAATGATGATGTATTAGTTTTGTCACACTGAGTTACTCTGCTGAGAAACAAATGATGGATTGAGATGTATGTGCTAATGTTAAAAATGATGTGTCTGCATTCTCAAATGAATTTTGTAGCTATTTTTGACTTCTGAATGTGGGACATTTTTATTTCACTCTCAGTGAAAGAAAAAAATCTTATTTTAAAACCACTACCACCTGCTGACTATAGAATATTATGTTAGAGTGTAGCTATTTTTGACTTCTGAATGTGGGACATTTTTATTTCACTCTCAGTGAAAGAAAAAAAATCTTATTTTAAAACCACTACCACCTGCTGACTATAGAATATTATGTTAGAGTTTTTTTTTCCTTTTTAGAACTTCCTCTTTTCTTAAATATTAAGCAAACAGGAACATATAACAAGGGAAAGAATGGGGTGGTTTTAAAAATCAAAGTCATTAACTTTAATAATTAGACTAGTTAATGTTAGATTACTGTAGCATGCTCCTTCTTCCTTATTTCTACTTCTTATTAACTCTGCTGTCTGTGTCTTTCCAGTTCCTGTCGAGTGGTGTTGTCAATTGTGTTCTTGTTGTAGTGTTTTTTGTTTTATTCCTACTATTCTGCACCTAAAACTGATCTACTAATTTGCTGTTTTGAACTCAGCCTTTGTCGGAATTATGGGTAACACAAGATCTTACAAACTGCTAGACTGGAATAGTTTCAATTCAGGTATTTTAATGGTCATTCAGTACTACATACGCTGACAAAAATTATGGCAGCTCAGTGAAGTTTTTAGAAATGTTCTTGATTAAATAGGTTTAATGTCAATTCAGCTATACAGACATATTCTGCAATACATATGTAATAACTCTTGTAATTATCATGGAAATGCAAATATAAAATGTGTTAACTAAAACGAATTAATCAAAGTCATAGAGATGTCTTAAATTATGATCGACTTTTCTTAGGTGATTAACTTTGAGAATGATAATTTATTTATATTTATTTCATTTTGGACAAATTTTTCATGTCAGGTAAATGACACAGGTCAAAGTCATAGAGATGTCTTAAATTATGATCGACTTTTCTTAGGTGATTAACTTTGAGAATAATAATTTATTTATATTTATTTCATTTTGGACAAATTTTTCATGTCAGGTAAATGACACAGACATTAACTTTACCATTAAGCAAATATTTGTTAAATATACTATAAGTATTTAATGACTCATTTGATAAATATTAAAGTATATTTAAACTGAATATTTAGATTTGAATAGAATATATTTAGTGTTCTATAAAATACTATAAAAGTGTAACTGATAGCATTTTTCTTGAGGCATTCCAAAATTTGGTAACTAAGAGCAGCTTTTTGGGAGATTAACAGCTTTCATAAGCTTTCCTCTTTCCCTTTCCATGTGAGAATATAATTTTTCTTTTTAAGTAATTTTACATATGGATATAGTTTGTAGCTTTTAAAGAAACCAGACTAAAATAGAGAACTTTACAGCTGATGATGTGGTTTAGAGTCAAAGCCAATTAATTTTTCTTTTTGTAAAAGCATATTCTCTTTACAAATTTCTAAATTTTTATATTACCTGTTTTTTAGAATTAAATTAAATGATAGAACCATTTTTATTTAGTATCAGAAGCTGATATTTTGCCTAAAGAAATTTGTTAGTTCTTTGTGTCAGAAAATATGTCTTACAGAAAACCAAAACACCAAGGGGTTCAGCATTTCAGATAATATCCCATAATCTTTTCAATATTGTAAACTATTTTTGCTCTTAGAAATCCAGGATGTAAGTTTCTTTTTTTTCCCCCTAGATGTAAGTTTCGATAAAAGTAATGGATGTTTGACTATGAAGTAACTAATGTTCATCATGCAGATTTACCTAAAGTCTGGGAAACAATCTGGTCCAACCGCTGCAAATGTAGACTGATATCAGTTGGTAAATCTTTAGGGAAATTACCTGTATTTCCTATCCAGATTTTTGCCACCTTGCAGTCATTGATTAGAATTAAAATTATCAAGTAGTATTTTATAGTTGATTTTTAGTAAGAAATTTAAAAATACCCTGCTGGATTTATTTCATAAAAGTAAGAATATATTTTCAAAACATGGGCAGGTCAGCATAATGAGAAGAGAAAAAGGCTATGTAGACAAAGGACATTGAGAGCAAATTGATCATTAATAATTTAAGGAACTGAAATCTTCTCAGGGCAAAGATGTTTAGGGTGAGATGTGTTGGTCAGATGAGAGAACAGTCTTGGAAAGTGGAAAAAGAAAAAATTAAATCTTACAGACATAGTAAGGACATTGTCTCATGTAAGCAGAGATATAGAACTGACAAAGAGGAACATGGTTGAGGAAGCAGTATATCTTGCCATCATTTAAAATAATGTCAGGTAGGAAGTATATGAAGAAAAAAGGTGGACGTAAGTTATAGAATACTAAAAGAACATAAAGGATGACATTTTCATTTTAATGGTCTCATAGTAATCTGCTTTTGGTTAGAATGTTTCTGGTAACAGCTAGAACATCTTCAGAGGCGAAGCTGATTTTGATATTAGTTCAGGAAAATTAACAATAATTCAGAACAAATGTGATATATTTGGTAAATGTATTAAAATTATTTATGTGTTCTTTGTAATTTGGGGATATTTAGCCATTGCTGTTTATATTACTATGGAAAAGCAAAAATTGTTTTTGCTTCATGTTAGTAACAAAATTATACTAAAAAATAATAATTATTGTTACTGTTTTTATTAATGCTAGGATTGTTTCTTCATACTATATTTTCTAGATTCTCTGAAACTATTATGTGATGCATCATCAATTTAATAATAGCCTTCCAAGAGATAAAAAAATGAAACACTACCATATTAAATATACTTACTAGTTATTAGACTCCTCGTTTCAGGAACATTAAAATATGGAAAGATATAGGAAAACATATTATATCAAACAATAATGGTTTATAAAATAGGATGTATCATGCAAGCAAGTATTAGAATTTATTTTGTGCCATGCAGTTTGCTGGATATTAGGGTGCAAAGATTTCCAGCCCCCCTGCCTTGATGAAACTCTTATTCTTGGAAGATAGAAAAACATTAAATGATTTACTGTGTGGTATGGTGTGATAACAAGATGCAAAGTTAAAGAGGAAGGCATGATAAACTGTGTGTGTCAGAGAATCTTGCAGAGGTGGTAATTCTTGAGCTTGAATTTGGATGACATGTAGGAGAATCACACAGATTTATATTCAGACAATATATTTAGACCCATGTTAATACATACTTTGAGTGTGGTTCTGAAACTTCCAGCATTTTCCAAACACTATCCCTAGACGGTACTGGATTGATGATGTTTACATAGTTACTTCATACTTACTAGGTTGTTTGCCACTGAGTACAAAATGTATTAAAATCATTGTACGTATTCTTATCTGTAATTTGGGAATATTTAGCCATTGCTGTCCTATATTACCATAGAAAATCAAGAATTGACCATGTTAGTAAGAAAAATAATTATTGATATCATTTTTATTAATGCTACAGTTCCTTCATACTGTATTTCCTGGTTACTTGGTTAGTTTAGGGGTTTTTTCCTTCCCCTGTCTTCTTTTCTTCTGCTTTGCATTCTTAGTTTGTGTTAACTACTATGACAGAAATTATTTTTTTAGGGCAAGAGGAAGGGAACTCAATATCTGAGAATTTATTTTTAAAAAGTACCTTTTCTTTTCTTTCTTCTTTTTTCTTTTCTTTTTTTATTTTTATTTATTTATTTATTTTTCCTTTTTGTCTTTTTTCGTGACCGGCAACGGATCGCAACCCTCAGTGTCACGCCCGCACCGGACCGGGACCGGCAACGGGATCGCAACCCTCGGTGTTGCACCTGTACCTCGCTCAGCCAGTGAGCGGCCGGTCTGCATGTGGGATCCGAACCCTCGGCGGGAGCGCCACCCCGCTCCCAAGCGGCGCACCGTAGCAGTGCGCCACCAGGCCGGCCCTTCTTTTTTTTTTTTTAAAGTCAACCGGGAAGGGGATCTTAACCCTTGACTTGGTGTTGTCAGCACCACGCTCTCCCAGGTGAGCTCACCGGCCATCCCTATACAGGGATCCAAATCCGTGGCCTTGGTGTTATCAGCACCACACTCTCCCAAGTGAGTCATGGGCTGGCCCTCTTATCTTTCTTCTTATGTTTCTGGCCTGATAATAGACTTTGAGAAAGGAAAGGTGAATCTTGCTGCTTGGAAGGAGGATTCAGCATTTACAACTCTTGTATGTGACATGTCAGGAACTGGAGTGCAGAGGAATAAGACAGGGTAGCCCATGGTCACCTTTGCCTTAAATCATTGACTACAGGATGGATAGTGGATTTAAAGGCAACAAGACTAGAGACAGGGAGACCAATTAGTAGACTGTGCAGTAGTCCTGGCCAGATAAGTGACCTAGGGTTTGTGGTAATAGGAGAGCTAACATTTATTAAGCACTTACTATGTGCCAGACACTCATTTAAGTGCCTTATAAGAGTAGGTCATTCAGTCCTCAAAACAGATCACTGAGGCGGACACTAATCCTGTTTTGCAGGTGAGCAAAATGAAACAGCAGTTTTCTCAAGGTGAATAGTTAGAAGGTGGCTGATCCATGATTTGAACTTGAGCACTCTGGCTGCGCTCTTAACGAAACATTTAGAATGTAAAAATCAGTAGGACTTAGTAACTAGTGGAAAGTGGTAAGTAAAGCAGGTTCTTGTCAGCTTTTAGCTGAGAAAGAGATTATCTCATATACCCAAAAATGTAAAATTTCAGCGAGCAACTGAGTCCTATCCTTTGGAAACTCAAGTTTATTTGAAAGTTGAGTTGTAGAAGATATTTAAATAGTAGTATATTTTAATAGTCCTAGGTTATTGTTTCTCACATACATATCATCATTTTGTTTTTTCACCTGAGTTACCACTAAAAGTATTAGCTCATACATATACTTATTAAATCAGTGATGATTTCTGTGTAGTTGGGGAAATTTTGCTATTCTTTCTCTGTGTAGGATGCATGTCAGCTCAGATATTTTTTTAGGAAGTAGCAAAAGGAAATGTAAAGTAGTTATATAATGTGGTTTGAAAATGTAGTCATATATTAGTTTGAGATAGCTTCCAAACTTAGACAATACTTTTTGAGTTAATTTGAGTTAATACTTTAAGACCTAAGTTAGTAAAACTAAGTTATTTAAAACTAGATAACTTTTTTTTTGTTATTGAGAATATTTTGAAAAGTTTTTTAAAATAGTG
Source organism: Galeopterus variegatus (assembly GCF_000696425.1). Lineage (NCBI taxonomy): Eukaryota > Metazoa > Chordata > Mammalia > Dermoptera > Cynocephalidae > Galeopterus > Galeopterus variegatus. Next base: position 148,732 of record NW_007727949.1, on the reverse strand, counting down.
TTTTAGGTAGATTGTAGATATCAGGACATACTAAGATTTTATCAGTCTTATAGTAAGCTTTTACTGGTGATAAGGCAGGCTTTAGATTAGTGGTATAAAATTAGAAAATGTTACTCTTTTTTTTAGCTATCAGGTTTATAAGTGATTTAGAAAATTAATCTTATTTTGGGAGCAAAATTTAATAATTAAAACCTAGACAAATAATTATTACTTTATAAAATATTTAATGTTAGCAAACTGAGTCAGATATGCAAAGAAATATTTATAGAGTATGCATATCAGTCTGTTGATCCAAATTAATTTTTTAAGTTTTAATTAAAAACCTTTTATTTAGTGAATGTTTATGGAGTGCCTTCCACGTGTTGAGCACTGTGTTGGGTACTTGGGAACATCATCGTTAAGCCAGGCAGGCATCCTGTTTATACACCTAGTCTAGGCTAGTTCTTATACTGTTTTGGTGTGTGTGTTTGTGTGTGTGTGTGTGTGTATTAGTTACAGTGTCAGGATATTACAAGTGCAGTGGGATTGCTGGGTCTGCTTGAAGTAAGTGGTCTTCATTTAAATGGAGACCAGTTAGCATGATTGTGTGTGTGTGTGTGTGTGTGTGTGTGTGTGTGTATTAGTTAAATGGAGATAGATGGTAGGCTCTCTTGGAACTTGAATTCTGCTGATGATCTCATCACTTATCCTTTCACTTTATCTGAGAGGTACTCATGAGCAGATGTGTAAAACTAAGCCTAAAATAGTTAAGCAGCTTTTGGTTTTCAGTATTTTCATAGGGTTTTCAGGAAGTAGATAGAGTTCAAGAAAGCATAAATATAGCATGTATGATATGTGAGGTTTTCTATATTACTATTAGTTTTGGAGTAATGAATATCCAATTACATTTTATATATACAAAGAGTGAAATTTCCTAATCAAGGAGTAGATTACATATCCTACGTTTTTTTTTTAACTGATGTAAAGACTCCACTTTGGTCCAACATGGATTACATCCCAGCTGTCATCCTAACATCCCAAATTACTACATCCCAAATTACTATGTCTTGATGTTTGCACATTACTTCTTCTATAATGAAAGTCTTCTTCCTACTCTGTTTCTGATCCCCACCCAGTTTGAGGTTTTATGCTCCCTTGAACCTGAACTCTCTAATTTCTTTTTCATTAGGGGAAATTTATCTTCTTCAAGAAGTTATCAGTTGGAATATTACTTTCAGGTATTTGGGAATATAGCTTTTCATGCTGTCCATCAACAAGATAATCATTGTACTAAAACCTTTATTTGATCCTACCTAACACTTTATTTCCTTTTGTTCATTTAAAAATTAAGTTGAAGAACTGTGCATTTTCTTTTTTCTTTCAACCAAATTAAAAGATTCTCGAGGGCAAAGTTATTCTCTCCCAGAGCAATGTAAAATTAGAACTGAATTTAACACTTCAGGTAGTCAGTGTTTCTGAGTTGCAAGCGTGTGATTGCCTAAAATCTCAAAGGGATTGAGTTTAATAAAAGCATATTATGTTGAGTTGTTCATTTCTTTACTTTCTGAGATGTAAACTGTCATTTTAGGAATCTTGGTCTGCCTGATTAGCTCAGTTGGTTAGAGCACAGCCTTATAACACCAAGGTCATGAGTTCGGATCCCCTTACTAGCCAGCCACACACACACAAAGAGGAATCTTTACCAGTTTCACCTGTACTTCAGAAACAAGATAAAATGCTAAAAAGATGGCAAGATATCAAGCTGTAGCCATGCTCTAGAAAAGTAACAGTAGCAAAAATGAATGAATTCTGATGTCAACCCAAGTGTGCCAACATTACCCCTAAAAGAAGCATCAGTGAGGTATCAATTTAGAGCTCAGTTCATGCTTACAATTGAAATCATATATTAAAAGATTTGTGATATTATCTAGTAAGAGTTTTGACCCGCAGAAGAAAACATAAAATAGTATGAAATATAATCTGTATAATGATTAAATTTTAATTTCTCCTAAAATGATATCTTTTTATAATTATAAAATACTATAGATTACTGGGAGGAGCATGGTATTTAAAGTGAAGAGATTTTTTTCTTAACATCTTTGAAATGTTTATTAAATGTGACCTCACATCTCAGCTGTATATCCTTCAAATAACTGAATTGTATCCAGTTCGCCGTATGGCATGTATAGTTGCTGTACATTTTTAAAACAGACTGTTTTGCCTTTTATATAAATATGGTAGATCCTAAATTTTGTATTTCTGTAGGTTGAATAAAATAATTCAAATTCACTAGTGTGTTTCCTATAAGAATGTAGTTAGCAGCTTTTAAACTTTAAAAATTCTATTACAGGGATTAAATACCATGATATTTCTGAATTTGTATTGGTAATAAGCCAAACTGAATCGTAATTACTATCTGAAGATTCTCTGGCTCATCTCTGGCATGAGTATAATATAGCTTTGAAGATAAATTTAACTTTTCATTAATATTACATAAACCGATTAATCTTAATTCTACTTTAATTAAGTAACCCTTTCATTTAGTAGCTAAAAAATTCATCCTTTGGCTTCTTGCTACAGTTGTAGATAATTATTGTTAATACAGTACTAGTTTGTTATTAAGTGCTCCCTACTGTATGCTTGCCTTGCTTTCACCTAGAATCTAGGGCCATTACTTTCTGTAACCATTTCAGTGAGCTGCCATAGTTTTCAGTCTGTACTGTCACCTGATCCAAGCATGCGCCAAAATATCCACTGTTTCTGGCTCCTGTATGCTGAATCTGCTTTGCAAACCCTTCGTTCTTTGAGCTTTTGCTTCAGCCAAAAACCAAATTAAGAAATTCTCTGGAGTGTGGACATATGCCATTTGCTTCCTTAGCTCCCATGTTATGTAACTCTTTAGCTTTTTATTAAACTTGTAAATACTTTATTAAATACAATATTGGCATCCCCATGTGCAATTTGTGTGGCTCATGTGTCAAAATAAAGGCTGCTTGTGAATTTGTCAGAAGAATATGAATGCTCCACATGCGCTGCATTCAGCATTTTGTTTTTTGTTTGTTTGTTTTTTAAATCAGCCACTAATTTTTTCATAGTATTTGGTTTAATGATCTGATTATTTTATGTGTTATGCCAAGGTAAGTTTGATGTAAATAAACTTTGTATTCTATGTGGTTACATGTAACTCATAGGAATTATTACATACTTTTCCATTTAGACATGCTGGCCATTTCTAGACAAATATATTTTGAACTTAAAATAAGGAGCTTCCTCCATTTTTTTACAACAATGTTATGAATTGCTTCCTGTAACACTTATTTTTAAAACAGAAAAGCTACCATGCATTACTTGTGGTATAGATGTAAGCAAACCTAATGTGAGAAAATCTATTCCTATAAAAAAAATAGTATACAATTATTTGCTTTAGAAAATAATATTTTAAACTTCCAAAGTGGTTTAAAAATTAAATAGCAGGTTCTACTAGTGACTTTAAGAAACGGTTGACTTTTTATTTCACAGAGTTTTTCAGGAAAATAATTATTTTTTAAACTGCCATATATTTTTATTATTATTTGTGGTATCTGTTTTCTTAGATTCATAAATACCTTGATAGATTAGAGCAACTACGTGAATAAAACTTTGTCTTATGATACAACAATTTCCTTTTAGGAAAGGATAATGTTAAAAGGATATTCAAATTGCTCCACAAGCGTGTATGTCGCAGAAGAAAAAGAGAGAATAGAATTGAACGTGTATCTGTGCTGTTAATGTATACATTTTTAGTTAGGAATATGAAGAAATTCTTTAACTCAGTAGTGTATATGCAAAATAGGGCCACCTAATTGTTTCACACATTTCTTAATTCAGAATATCGATTGCTAACACCATATTATGGTCTTTTCTATTTCTCTTCCTTCTTTGTTTTTATCTCGTACTTTGATCTTTCCCTCAGTTTTCCGAAGTCTTCATGCTTTCTTTTCTTCTGAAAGAAAGTTTTAGGGTAGCTCTGTCTTGGATCCAAAACTTTAATTCAAAAACTGGCTGGCATCATTTGTAGTTCTGGCTTTTATCTCCTCATTTCCCCCTTTTGCTGATCTCCTCCTTGTGGAGGAAACAAAATCACATCATAGGAATGTGAGTTATAACAAGCCTCTTAACTTTTCCTTACTTTGATGTCTTCACTATTTTACTAGTGAGTATAATTCTACTTATTTTAAAAATTGGATATGTACTGTAATTCAAAAATAGAAAGTGTTTGGATTGTTTGGTTTTCAGTTTTAACAGTGCCTTTTATGTGGAAAACATACCCTAAGAGCTTATCATCCTTTTAGAGTTCATTTTTTTTTTTTCTATCTCAGCTTGTTGCCAAGTAGGAATTGGCTACAAAAAGAAATAAATCAGGATATGCTGATTATAGACTGTTTCTGATTTTAACATCTTTGCACATAAAAAGTTTCTGTAATTTGCAGCTGCTGTCACCCATAGTTTGTAGCTAAATGCAAGTGATTAGGAAGTATGTGTGACATACTTCCATTTATAATGTTCCATTACAAGCGATATTTGACTTCCCATGGTAATGAAACACAATTCTGTGATTCTAAGCCATCTTTTTTTAAAATTACAGAGCCATACATGGAGTTCATGATGTTCTATCTAAAATGTGTACTTATATACATTAACCAAATGATTTGTTTCAATCTTTTAAGTGTATTTGATTTGGGGGTGGGGTGGGGTTGGCTAGTCTTTATTTCCTGTCACTTTATTTAGTACCCATATCTCTGTAGAAGAATGGCACAGATGACTTTCTTACTTTTAACATTGACAAATCTTTGCCTTGGATAGAACCCAGAATATTATGTTTTAAAAATGTAGGCACTAGGGAATGAAATAAGAATTTTAATTAAATTTATGGATATAACACATAAGGTGTTCACTCAGTGAGGTGAGACATAGGATACCCTCTCAGTTAATCTGGAAAGAATCTCGATAGAATCTGGAAAGTCTGGGTCTACATTTTAAGTTGTGTCTAAACATACATTTCTATAGCTATCCCTTACCTTAAAGTAATAAAGCAAAGGGGTTGGGTGGTTTGTTTTCCAGCAATCAAGTTTAAGATGTTATGCTTTTTAATAAGTAGCATTTTAAAGATGTGAAGTTTGAAAATCTGTTTCAGAACAATACTTCTTTAACTGCCGTAGTATGTTTATTTTAAACATTTCTTTTTTATATAGACAATGTGCTATTAAATAGTGAACTGATTTAAAATTTATTTTTCAGATGAACCAGAAACTCGAGATGCATGGTGGGCAGAAATCAGACAAGAAATAAAATCACATGCTAAAGCATTAGGCTGTCATGCGGTAGTGGGCTACAGTGAATCAACTAGCATCTGGTAAATAATAGCAACTTGATTTTTTTAGACACTGTAATTTTGATTGTCATCTGAAAGGGGAAAAGCTTTATGCAAATATAAAGAAAAGAAGAGTAGTGAAGTGCTCAGGAGTATGAGCTTTGGAGTACATCAGATCAAGGTTCATATGCCATCTTTGCCACTTAATCACCATATAACTTTGAGAAAGTAACTCATCTCCCACAAGCCTCAGTTTGTATTATAGTTATTAAAATAGAGATAATACCCCCTATCAATTAAAGTTTTTCAGGGATTAAATGAGAATATGGTACTGGCTGGCAAATCGCAAGTATTAACTCTAGGTCTATTTTATTCCAGTTTCTGACTCTGCTAACTCTTTTTAGTAAGGCCTTTGAAAGCCTTTATATGTGGTAAATGATTTCCATGTGTCTTTAAAGTTGGTCTGTAAACTCATTCTGCCTTGTTTTCCTAACTGTATGTAACTGTCTCCTGCTAACAAATCTTTCTTCTAACTCTGCCAAGTTAGGAAGGGGTTTCCATGCTTTTGGTTCTCAATTCTTCTTTTTTTTCCTACTTTTCATTTGAACAAGCTCTCCTTCTTTAAAGTTCTTGCCACTCTACTATTCAGATTTATCTACCTCTAAAACATTTGTTTGCCTTTCTTAATTACTTCTGTGCTGTCTCCTCCAGTTATACATGATTATCTCTCTTCTAGCAGACTGGCATTATTGTTTCTCAGTCTCAAGTCCTCTCTCCCCTCATTGTCACTCAAAACTGTTCTACTTTAAAAATTGGAAACTATAAAACTTTATTCTCAGATTACAACTTAATGTTTTTCTACCAATCTTCATTTGCTCATTTACACGTAGTTTGTTTTGACTCTTACCTTAACCAAGTGTTTACCAGTTCTTTACTTCATTCTGGCTTTATTTGCTGTTTTGTCATCCTTGAAACCTACTGTCAGTCCCTTCAGAAGGTTATAAATGATATCATCTAGAAACTGTTTGACCTTTTGCTATCTTATTTTTCCATATTCTGTTCTTGGGTAATTCTTACTACCAGATTCTCTCCTCTTGTGGTGATCATTATCGTTAGGGAAAAATCTTTAAACTGTAGTAAATATGGGCATTACAGAGCCATGCTATTTAATCTTCTGTGGGCCCTTTCTTTTCTTTTGCAGACCATATATTGTATTCTTGAATTGTTCTATTCTCATAGTAGCTGTTCTACTCTTATTAACTTCTGTCATGTTTATCCTGCCTTATTTCCTAGTAGATAGTCTTGCCTCTTTTATGGATGTAGTGTCATGCACTTTCAGGTCCTAGGGATATGGTTTTAAAAGACATAGTTCTGACCATCAGACTTATGTTCTCCTGGAGAATGGTGACAAATAAAATACATTTTATGATTGACATATCCCAGGATTCTTTGGGATCCCAGAAGTAGTATTGGAAGAAAGTGTCAATGAAGTAACTGATGCTTGAATCTTGGGTGAAGAATATGAATTATATAAATGAAAAGGCATGTAAGAGAGTGTTCAAAGCTAAAAGAATAGCATATGAAGAAGGCTGCAGATGTAGATTCACTGTGGCTGAAGACAGGTCATGGATTCAAGAATGTACAAATAAGTCCAATTAATTTACTTAAAAGTCTGAATTCATCTGACAGAACCTCCTTTTTTTCCATCTAGATCTCAAAAAAATTTTGAATTTAAATCTCATCTTTACTAATTTTTTCTGTTCCAACCCATCTTGCTTACTGTTACTGGGTCAAACTCTTTGAAATGCACTTCTGCTCTTGATTCAGAAACCTCCAGTTTATTCCTTCTGACTCCGTGTTATTCTTTCTGACATGCTCAGTGCCCACTTACCTTTTAAGCCTGGTCTTCCTCTACTCACTTTTAGTTCAAGTGACTATTTCTCTTTTGTCCTATTAGGCTTCTTTCCATTTATATCGTGCTTCTAGCATTTTGTCTCTAGGTTGCTATTTTTCTCATTTGCTTTGGATGATTCGTTCAGTAATTATGTTGATTGTTTAACTTTTTAGCTCTCAAATTGAGTGATATGTAATAAAGAATTTCAAAGAATTCTTTTGAAAATCAGTTTTCTATTTACATATAATGACGTAGTTTAAGCTTCATTTAGTCTATCTTGGATATTTCAGATACCTTTATAATTGCTTTTAGAATAACTTCATATGCATTTAAAGAATATTTAAATACAATTTAGTGGATTAATGCTGGATTCAACAGTATAGTTTGCATTTAAAGAATATGCATTTAAAGAATATGCATTTAAAGAATATTTAAATACAATTTAGTGGATTAATGCTGGATTCAACAGTATAGTTTGCATTTAAAGAATATGCATTTAAAGAATATTTAAATACAATTTAGTGGATTAATGCTGGATTCAACAGTATAGTTTGTTATTGCTTATATTTTGAAACATTCCGGTCTTTCCGCCTTGCTATATTTCAAAGGAAGCTATTGTCATTAACATTATACTTTATCTTATTCCAGTTTTTAATTTATAAAGAATTCTTGCCCTCTCCATTCTAATAAAGTTGTATTATTTCTATTTTCTATCCTAAGTTTAGGAGGTAATCCTGTGATATTATTTAATAGTAGAGTCTAACTCAAATTTAAATTGTCACTGTTATAATCATTTTGATATTTAGCATTTTCTGAAGTTACACTGCCTGAAAATATTAATTTGATTGTATTTTTTCTTTTACAGTGAAGAGGTCTGTATTTTATCTGCATCCGGCACAGCAGCTGTACTGAATCCTAGATTTCTGCAGGATGGCACCGTGGAGGGCTGTTTGGAACAAAGGTTGTCATTGCAGCCTGGCTTATTTTTCATAAGGGCAGAAAAGGGAGAGGATGACTTTATTTTTTTTCCCAGAGCTGGGATACTTCTTCTCTTTGAGGGTGGCTTGCCATGGTATATAGTGTAGGAATTAGGACCAAGTACTTCACTGATTTTTAACTAGCCTTCAGTAACAGAGAAATACTGACCTCTGCACTGTATTGCACACATTATTGTTTTTAGTGTCATCCTTTTGTTGTGTTTTGGGCAGCTGGCCAGCACAGTAAATGAACCCTGCACCCTTGGTGTTGCAGCACCATTCTCTAACTAACTGAGCTAACCATCAGCCCTTGTTTTTAGTATCTTGATAATTGACATGTACAACTTCACCAGTTGAAGAATTTTAAGTATACATTTTTTTGGCTTTGTCACAATATATTTGATTTTTCTTTTCCTCTTTTTACCCTTTGTCTCACCTCCCAAAACAGGAAGAGGTCATGAAACAATTTTCATAAATAAAGTTCTTAGTTTACAAATAATTAAACAATCAAAGTTTTCTATTATATAGGAACTTGATGGAAGGTGAAATATAATGGTAATATATGTGAAAAAGAAAGTGAAAACATTGGGTGAAATAAGCTTACTTTTTTGGCTTATTAAGTTATTGGTCCCTTTAAACTTTATTTATTTATTTATTTTTGGCATCTGGCTGGTACAGGGATCCGAATCTTGACCTTGGTGTTATAACACTGCTTTCTATTCAGCTGAACTAACCAGCCAGCCCTCCTTTAAACTTTTAAACTATTAGCTTTCATAAATGTCAAAAATGTTCTCTATAAACAGATGAAACCATCAAATATACATATATATTAAACATATGTATATTATACATATTATATTTTATACATTATATGTGTATATATTATACATATGTATTTAAACATATATGTATATATTTTTAAACATATATGTGTTTATATATAAATAAATAAATGAAATCCAAAACTATTGAGTTTGGTACCAGAGTTTACCTGAATAATATAAACTTTAATTTCTCCTTATGCCACAGTTATGTGTGTTTGCTCTCTCCCCCAGTACTCATATATTAAGTATATATTAAGGAAGAATATAAAAAAAATTTGTATCTGCTCAAATTTACTATAAATTTGCAAGTCTCTGTATAACAAAGAAAGATATTCTAGCTCTGTACCTTCATCAGTTTCTTTTGTCAGCATGAAAATGGATATTGACCATTATGTATTACAGAGCCTTAAAGGTCATCATAAATAGGAAAGTGAAGGTGGGGCATTTTGAAGTGTATTAAACAGTTGGAATATTCTACTGAAAAAACTGCCTGTGCCAGTGAATTGTTTCAGTGCTACCATATAGGTTTTTTAAGAATACCTTATTTTTTTTTCTTAATGTATTTATATAGGCTCGATGAAAACTTGCCTACGTGCTGTGGATTTTGCCATATACCATATGATGAACTGAATATGCCATTTCCAGCTCATCTCACATATTGCTATAACTGCAGGAAACAAAAAGTTCCTGATGTTCTCTTTACAACTATAGACCTCCCAACAGATGCAACAGTTATTGGAAAAGGTTGTCTTATTCAAGCAAGGTATGTTTGTGAGTGGTATTCGGTGTCCCTAAATTCATGGAAAGGTTTGTTTATTTTTTAATTTAATTTTTCCACAAACTTTTTGAAGTACTCTTGTATGCAGTATGAGTCATAAATCTATTTGTGCTGAACTGTTTCCTACTTGTTTGATCCTGGGCAATTCTATTGGAACATTGTATTTTAATCACACATAAAATTGGGAGGAAAAATACTCTCTCTATAAAACTCAAATGAATTTATATGCAAAAATAGTTTTTAAACATTGAAATAGACTGCTTTAATGACATTAAATATGTAACATTTTGGAAATTGACTTTTTTTTTTCTTAAACAGTGTTATGTAGTGTTCCTTTTACTACTTCAGTTAGCTGTTAAAAGTTTCTTTTAAAATGCACTGGAGTAGGAAATCCTAAATTGTGGCAGGCATACAGGAAACAGCTATAACTGTCTAGGTCACCAACAACTGCCAGCCTACCAAGTCCACTGGGTATTTCCGTCCTCATCTTAATTGACATCTCAGCAGTAGTAACAAAGCTGATCATTTTCTCCTTCTTGAAATTCCTTTGTCTTCACACTGCCACACCTTCTGTTTTTTCCTACCTTTATGTATAGTCTTCAGTCTCCTTGTTGAATCCTCCTCATTTCTTGATCCTTGAGAGTCATGGGTTTAGACCATCTTCTCAAAGCTTCTCCTGAGTTGAACTCATCAACTCATATAGATCTATATATTCTGTCTATATATATGTGACTTCCAAATTTATAACTCTAGTTTAGAACTTTCTTTTGAGCTTTGGACTCATATACCTGTTTACTTCACACTCTATTTTGATGTATCATAGACATCTCATACTTGTTCTAAGGTGAGCTGCCAACTTTTTCCATTACTTTCTTATTAGCCTTCTCTATTTTAATAAATGGTACCTTTCTCTATCCAGTACTTCTTGCCAAATTTGGTATTTTTTGACACTGTCCTCTTTCCCACCTTCCCCATATCAAATTCAAAGTCATGTTGATTTTTTTTCTAAAATATATTTCTAATACGTTTAATTTTTTTACTCTTGCATCTTAGACCTTCCATTTGGGATTTATTTTCTTTTGCCTGAGGTATATGTTTTAGTATTTCTTTAGATGGGTCTGCTGGTGGTGAACTGTTTGTTTTCCTTTGTCTGAAAAATGTGTTTATTTTACTTTATCTTTAAAAGATATTTTGGGCTGGCAGTTATTTTCTTTCAGCACATTGAAGATGTCCTTTCACCACTGCTCTCTGGCTTTCGTTGCTACCATTGAGAAATAATCCATTAGTCTTACTATTTTGTTCCTTTGAAAGTGGCCTATCTGGCACATAGTAGATGCTCAAGTAACTTTTGTATTCTTTTAATGAGTAAATTAACTTTTTTCCTCTACTATCTTTCTATCATATGATCACATGCAGTTATGAAACCTAAGATTTTAAATTATGTTCTCTAGTGATTTTGGTCAGTATTTATTTCATTTCTAGAGATTTTGAGTTTTTTGTTTTTAATTACTGAAATATGACTTTTGGTAAAAGTTAATACAATGACAAAAACCGGCAGAAAAGATTACTGATAAGCCCATTTGAAACAAGTAAATGTTTTATTAACTTTTAGAAAATTTTATAAATTGACTTTTCTTTGGATGGTACCAAGAATACAGTCCACTGACTAAGTTATTTTCCTTAACAGATTATGTCGTTTAAAAAAGAAAGCACAGGCAGAAGCAAATGCTACAGCTATCAGTAATCTGTTGCCATTTATGGAATATGAAGTACATACTCAGCTAATGAATAAATTAAAACTCAAAGGAATGAATGCTTTGTTTGGACTAAGAATTCAGATCACTGTTGGTGAAAATATGTTGATGGGCTTAGCGGTAAGTTTAGATGTTTTTGTTTTGTGATTTCTGTAGTTGTAATAGATTCTGTTTTATGTGGTTCAAAGAGTCTCTTAAAAAAAATTATCTAAAGAAACTGATATCAAGACCTTTAAGGGTTAGGGGCATTTTAAGAATTGGAAAAATCTGGTGATAGGCTTTTGCATATTTTAAAGGAATTGTGACCATAGCATCAATAGTTATATTTCTAAAAATTATCATTTTTAGCTTGTTTAGTAATTTGGCCACCATTGTTCTGGGCTTTATTATTGCTTGTATGTTGATAAAACAGGGTTTCTCAATCTTGACACTGTTGACATTTGGGGCAAGATAATTTTTTGTTGCATGGGGCTCTTTTGTTCATTTTAGGATGTTTAGCAGTATTTCTGGCCTCTTCCCACCAGATGCTAGTAGTATCCCTCTGGTTGTGACAATGAAAAATGTCTCCAGACATTGCTTAATGTCCCTTGGGAGGCAAAATCACCCCTAGATGAGGACCACGTTATAAAACAATCTTTAGTTTTAATGGAGAAAATAAAGCAAAACATGTGAGACACTGCCTACTGTTAGAGAATGAAGCTTCATCATAAATGTATTCCTGCGGCCAACAGCAGAATGTGTTATAAAATACATTTGTTAATCTTAAGTGTTGATAAAACATGAGACAGGGAAAAGCTCTATCTCAGTTTCATGTTCACCTTGGCTTGTTAGAAAATGAGTTCTGACTAGAAAAATGTCAGTGGGACAAGGCAGTCCTACCTCTATAAGTAGCATAGGACCCAGAGAACTAGGTGCCTATAAAAATATATATTGATCATATGGAATCTGATCAACAGTGTTTATGGAAATCTCATGTTCTAGGAACTTTGCTAGCCAGGATTTTTGTCTGTGTCACTGGCGGTTTTCAAATTGGAATTCTCTTGCCATCTTTCTGACACATGCATAGAAATTTAATTTTAAATTGAATTCAAGTTCCATAAATTTCTATAAATTTCTATAAATTTATGGAACTTAAATTCTTTTTCTCAGTATACTTTTGAAGGTATAATGCAATATTGTTTCCTGCTATATCTGTTCTTTCTATAGGAGCAAATATGTAAATTTCTGTATGTAGGGGATAATTGTGATGATGGTAAGCTGATTAGGAATAACAATTTTTTAACGAGAAATTTGTAATAATTAATGAAAGTAATCTGGTTTAAAGTATTTGACACTTAGATTAACTTGAGGGAGAAGTGTTCATTTTAATTAAGTGGTCTAAAAATTTTCATGCTTAGCAAGGGGATAACATAAATGTATAATTTGGGCTGAATACAAGACTTTAGTGAGTGGTGAGTTCCTATGGGTACTGAGAGCTGGATTCAAATTCAAAGGCTTAAAAAACATTTTGCTAACTATACCAAATGTTTCTGGTGGTTGAGCCCCAAGAAACTAGTTCCTAACACTATTAATTCAAGGCCTGCCTTAAACATGAAGGTACTTCAAAAAGTTTATGGAAAGATTCGTATTATCTTTTAATTCTGTTTTCCCAGGAACTTTTTGAAGTACCCTCCTATTGCTTTTCTGATTCATACTGATCTTTTCCTTCCTGATCACTAGCGATATTAATTACAACTGTTGAATGTTTTGGACTTTGTGCTATGCTATAGTTTGTACTCTTAAATCTCAAGGTCTCAGGAGTCACCACTTCTGTGACAGCTAATCTCTGATGAGTGCCTACTAGGTGTCACTGTGCTACTTTAGCAGGAATGTAATATTATCTTTACTTTTCAAGAGGAGAAATTGGATGCTGTGATAAGTTGAGACTCCAAAGTGATATGGTTACATGTGTTGGAACTGGATTTCCAACCAAGGCCTATCTGGTTCCAGAGTCTGTGTTCTCAACCATTCATGGCTGTTGCCTTATTAATGAATGGAGCTAAGAAAGTGTTGAAGATGGTATGCTAAGCCTTCATATGGCTGGGGGAGGGAGATTGGGTCATGGGTGTAGTGACAAACACTAATGAGCAAACCAGGAGAAGAGCGCTCCTGAGCATCACTTTCATCTATTGCGCAGACTTCATTATAGAGTATCATATAGTTTTTAGGATGGACTTTCACAAAATTTTTAAATGAATTTAAAAAATAATAACAATTCAAAATACACAGATATCTGAAGTTAAAAGAATTGTCTTCTCTCTTTTTCATTCCACCCCTTTGATGTTTATACTTGTATATATTTTTTGCTTTGCTTGTATTAAAATATTTAAACATAAATGCACACAGCTATAAATTTTATCTTTTTTTGTATTTCCCAAAATAGTTTTCCAGTTCTAATGATATGTGGTACTGTTACAGATTCAGATATTAATAGTAATTCAATTAAATATTTAAAACAAATCTGTATCAAGTAAAAAAACTTTTTTCTAGGTAATTATGGAGATGAGGTGATTATAGTGAAAAGTTCTTGGCTTTTGGAGTAAGAAACACTTAGATTCAGATCTCTTCTCCACATTTATTAACTGTGGTCTTGACTAAGTTCCCTATCCTTTCTGAACTTAGTTTCTTCATTTGCCTTAGAAAAGTTTCCCTTTTACTTTTGTCACTGTTAAAGGTAGATGTCTACTAATTCATGAAAAATTTATTTTTTAGCAACTTTTAATTTTGCTAAACTGTTTTTTAAGATTGTAATTGTATTTTTTTTTAATTGTAAGATAAAAACGTAAAAAGTACAGTTGGGTATGCAGTGAAAAGTAAATCCCCCTTTCGTAACTATCCCCCACTTATCCAGGGTCCTCTCCAGAAGAAACCAACCCCTGTTACCAGTTATGTTTTTGCATGCCCTTCTGCAGATGTCCCCTGCATACACTGATGCTTATTATTTTTTTCCAGCAGGGCAAAGACCACATTCCTAAGTATGAAGACTTAAGGACCGTTATTCTGTAGATATTTTTTCTAATTCTTTTTCCATTATTTTTAAAAGTCTGCCACAGGTGTATATTTAGCAGCTTTACCAACTCCTGGTGGTATTCAGATTGCTGGGAAGACTCCTAATGATGGCTCATATGAACAGCATATCTCTCATATGCAAAAGAAGATAAATGACACAATTGCTAAGAACAAAGAGTTATATGAAATCAATCCTCCAGTAAGTAAAATGAATCTATATTGTGAATGTGTCAGTTATTATTTAGATATTAGTATATTTTTAGGTTCTCTTATTTTGAATGTAAAAGATTTCTTTTCACTGTTTAGATTAGTTTTTCTTATGACTCATTTGTTCACCGTCCTTTATGTCTGATCAAATGTCTCCTTTCTGGGGAGGCCTACTCTGACCATCCTATTTAAAAATTGCAATTCTCCTATCCATTTCTGGTAATTTCTATCACCCTTCTCTCTTTTATTGTTTTCTCTAACTCTTATTTGTATATGTGTGTGTGTGTGTGTGTGTGTGTGTGTGTGTGTGTGTGTGTGTGCATACATAGAGATATAGAGATATGTCTTTTATTTTTGTCTATTGCCTATTACTACCAACAGAATGAAGCTCCATCAGGGCTGTATTCCTAATGCCTAGAAAGGTTCCTCATAGTAGTAGTATCCTCTCAATAAATACTTGTTGAATGATGAAATGTGTGGTTTAAAGTGCTCTTTTTTAGTAATAAGAAAGAAAATGTAAATGTCTACATCTGTGGAAGAATACAGTTTTTCAGTTAGAGCTTCTTTCTTACATTTTTTTCTACCAGTCATCTCCATAGTCAATCTTCTTACCAAGTTTGCCGTGGGTATCACAAAATGCTTCCTACTCTTTGGATGCCTTATAGCCATAGTCAGAGTTGAAAGAAAGATTTGTTGAAGTTAGAATGAAACCATTTGGGGCTGGCCCGTGGCTCACTCGGGAGAGTGTGGTGCTGACACTACCAAGGCCACAGGTTTGGATCCCATATAGGGATGGCCAGTTGGCTCACTGGGTGAGTGTGGTTCTGACAACACCATGTCAAGGGTTAGTATCCCCTTACCGGTCATCATTTAAAAAAAAAAAAAAGAATGAAACCATTTGTTTTTATGAGTCTCTGATAATGAAATACTTTCACAAAAGGAAAGTGTTTGAATAACATTATTGTTGTTTTTATTTTTATTTATATGTATATAATCTAATTTTGCCTGGTCTTCTGGAACAGTGCATCTGAATTCTTGCATCAGACCTATAGCTTTTATTATATTATTGTAGCAAAGTTCTTAAGCAGAGAGGAATTTTAAGGCTGTGACATGGAGCTGCATTGTTCATTGTGGTAGCTACTGGCCACATGTGGCTGTTAAGCACTTGATGTGTGGCTAGTCTGAATCGAGGTGTGCTATAAGGGTAAACATACACTGGATTTTGAAGACTTAGTATGAAAAAGAATATAAAATATCTCATGAATTTTTTTTTCTTCAAATTTTTGGCAGCTGGTTGGTATGGGGATCTAAACCCTTGATCTTGGTGTTATCAACACTGCACTCTAACCAAATGAGCTAACCGGCCAGCTCTCATGATTATTTGTAGCTTTCATGACTATTGTTGAAAATTTAATATTTTGGATAATGAGTTAGATGAAATATTTTATTAAAGTTGATTTCATCTGTTACTTTTCATTATTACCTATGTGGCTTGCCTTATATTTCTATTGAACAGCACCGACTTAGGCTTCTTTAAATCGAATAAAAATGTTGGTGTGTTAATATATTAATACTTGAGAAAGGAATTTTATCAAAGCTCTCTGTACATCACTTTACTGACCACTTGTTTGTAGTACATTTTTTTATTATTATATTTTGATATTTGAACATCTCAGAATTTGTTTTGATATTTCAAAATGTTTATGCCAGCCGGGGAGAATGGTTTGTAAAGCTACATGTTATACTTCATTTATCAGTTCTAATGATACGAGCTGAATTCTTTTACTTAATAGTGTTTATCACATCTGTAAATTTGTCCTGACCTCCCACAGGAAAAAGTGACTTTTCCTTCATTGTGTTCCTGTTGTACCTGTATGTATTACAGTAATAGTTCCTGTTAAATGTTATTATGCTTAGTTTTTACATGTTTGTCTTCCTTTACTAAAATGTAAGTTCCTTTAAGAAAGGGATGTATTTAAATAAGAATGAATTAATTACTTTATTCATTCAATACTTATTGAGCTGCTACTACGTGTCACACAGTTTACATTTTGGAAGAGGGAGTAAATTTATTATGATTTAAAAAATTTTAGCGTATATGGATTTCATGTGTTGAGGATGACTGAATTTCCACAAAAGGACTCATCAATTTATGAGTCTTCTAATATGTCTTTCCTTATTTCAAATACCTACTACATTACCATCTTTAGCATAACATCTCAGAATTTGTTTGATAAAGTCAGTGCTTCCTAGGCCTCTACACACATTGGAGTTTTGTGTTTTCAGTTTTATAAAGCAATGTATGCCTACCCTGAAAATGTGGATCAGTGTATTCCTTATCTTAGGAAGATAGCCCTAGCTGATGTGAATCCTGTTTGATTTTTTTCTCAGTACACTGCAGAAGTGTAGTACCACTTAATTGAATTGTGTGGAGATAATCAAAGATATCAAAATAAGATGCAAATCTTTTTGAATAACAGTACTAGTGATAAAACCTCATTATGAATCTAAAGTATATTAAATACCAGACAGTTACGTTTATTAGTCCACAATATACTGAACAGAGTCATTGCCGAATTTGAAACTACGATAACATCATAAAAAGAAGTGTGATGTCTAGTGGGAAGAACATAAGAGAACATAAGAACAAAAGAACTGACCTAGACAGGTTCCACACTTACTAGTTTTCAAATCTAGGCAACACTACTTTGCTTTGAATTGCAGCTCGCACTTATTTTGTAGTCATTATATTATGCACCCTGTCAAAATATGTAGAGCAAGTTAATTTGGAGTGCAAATAAGATAAATGGATGTGAAAATGCTCCATAGATCTTGCTATGTTATGAAATTGTGCAGATTATATATAATCTTTTATATAAGGTATGGACTAGCAGTGGTCACTTAAAACTATATTTTTCAAAGACTTTTACTTGTAATTTCCATATTTTTTAAAAAGATAACTGTTACACCAACAATAGGCTATGCTTTTTGCATTTGTGCTCACGTATTCACATTCTTCCGGTACTCCTTGTGGCCAACAGGTATTTAGAACCTCTAGTTATCAATGATCTTTAGCTATATAGTAGGGAAAAGTTCAGTAACCCATATGGGCTTACACCATACACTGACCTTAAACAGAGCATTATTGTAATGACCAAAGTTTATTTAGCTTAATAAGCTGCACAGCAATTACATGCATAGTATATTTATTTATAATTTTATTATTATTATTTTTTTTACATTGTATGATGTTGTGGAACAGTTGGGAGGGAGGGGGAGAGAGGAAAGGGGAAGGAAATGTGATGGAAGAAGGAGAAAGGAAGAGGGAGGGATTGAGGCCTGTGGCACCCTCCTTATTCTCACAGGAGAGACCGGGGGCTTCAAGTGGTGGCTTGGTCATTGCCAGGCTGGGTGCAGATGTCAGGGGTGTGTGGCAAAAGCCCTCGCCTCCCACCACCCCAGCTTGGGAACCCAGGGACCTTCTTGCTGTGTCTCAGTGGTCATCGCAGGGCTGGTTGCGTGTGTTGGGGGGGTATGGCTGAAGCCCTGAGCACTCACCCTGGACTGGTTGCGGGTGTTGGGGGGCATGGCTGAGGCCCCTGGCCCTCCACCCTTTCTGGCTTGGTAGCCCAGGGGACTTCCAGTTCTTCTAAGTGTTACAGGTGTTCTTTGGTGAAATGAGATCTTTACTAGTTAATATCAAACTTTGGTTTTGGGTACTTTGTTTTTTCTTTCAGTTCTGTGTTGTATTATTTGCTGTTGCCACCACTTAAACTGCACTTTAACTAATTTGTTGTCCTTTGCTTACTTCTAAAATGGGGGGACTTTCTGTGGGGAACAGTACTTGAGCTCTGTGGTTGAGCTAAATTGCTGCTTTGCTGCTGATTTCCTAGGGAAGGCTTTTTGTGCAGCTCAGGTTTTAATGGTTGACTTTATAGGTACTTCCAGCTCTCATGAGGTCTGGTACACCTGGATTGCTAGAAATTCTGGTCTGGGCCTCAGTCTTTTCATCAAACTGCACCCCATTCAGTTCTATACTCCTGACCAGTCTCCTCTGAGTGGTCTTGTGCTGATTGGGGAGCAGATCAGCTCTCATTGCTGTGCTCCTGTCCTGCAGTGGGCCCATCTCCCCCACTGCCCGTGCTCCAAACAGTTCCCATGGGACAGGCCATATGCCGGTTGCTTGCAATGACTCACCAGCCTCTGAGTAGCTGCTTTTTTTCAGTTGTTGTGGCTCCTTGCTCCTATGTGGGACCACAGGAACCCTGTTAGTGGTCTTGCTGGCCTGGGGGCCAACAAGGTCCTCTTCTCTCCTGCCACCTCCAAGCAACTCCATCCGAAGGGCGCAGCTGTGGCTTTTGCCAGCTCCATGCGCTCAGCAGCTCCAGCCTGGAAACGGCCGAGATTCGAAATGGTCGGAGTGGTTTTTTTCTTACTCTTATTGTGGTTTCTCCCACTTTCATACCTCCATAGGTCTCTCCTATGAGCTCTTCCCCTGAGCTCTAGCAGCCCTAGCTTAGTTGTCATTGTTTTCTTATAGTTGTAAATTGGTTGATTTGTGGGAGAGAGTGATGCTGGGGACTGTCTATTCCACCTTCTTGACCAGAAGTCCCCACATGCATAGTGTCTTTATTCATATACATATAGGCATACATTTATCACACTCCACATTTTATATGTGGAGCTTTGAAAAATTACCACTGGACTAGAAAAGATATAAAAGATTAGAATCCTATCTGGAGACTTAAGTCTTTAATGGCCTATTAGGACTTTTAAATGTTGCATAGAAAATACACATAGCCAGGAGTGCTGGGTTTTTGAACTGGCCATGGTATCAGATAATTGATACAATAATGTAAGGTACTGCCAATTCCATACTCATTGTATTATCCTCTCTGTATATCAGATGTCAATTTTGTCTTGTTCTGTCTGTTGACAGTTATGTATATGTTTCTGGATTAGTCTACCAATAAGATTGCTATTACGGGTAAAAGGAAATACCATATCCTCTATAAAAAATTAGTCATAAAGATTATACTTAAGTACAGATTTCATTGAACAAATTTTACAGACTTTTATCTCCATAGGTAGTTGTCTATTAGTATAAAAATGTAAAACCAAACTGAAAAAGAGAGTCTTATGATTTAAAGCAAATATTTCTTTTAGGAGATCTCTGAAGAAATTATAGGATCACCCATCCCAGAACCTAGACAACGCTCAAGACTTTTAAGATCTCAGTCAGAAAGCTCTGATGAAGTTACAGAATTAGACCTTTCACATGGGAAAAAAGATGCTTTTGTTTTGGAGGTAATATTGCAAGAGACTAATTTCTTAAAGATTTTGGAAGATAAGATGCATTTTACAGTCACATCCTAAATTGATGAGATACTTTTATGTCATTACAACTGCTACAAATATAAAAAAAAATTAATAGAAATTATAACAACTTGAAAATATCAGAATTTGGTAATACATTTTTTGTTCAGCACCAGAAGACTGATAGAATAATGCAGATGTTTCTGAAACAATGTATTGGTTCAAATAATATTAAAATAGTATTAACCCTGTGTAGTTATTTTTGTATACTTGAATGACTTTAAATAAGAAATTAAAGTGTTATACCTTAGCTTACTATAATTATTATCTGCTTTATATTTTGTTACTATGTAATTATAACATTTTTGCATGTAATATATAATAATATAATCACTGGGAATTCTGAGTATAGTGTTTTCTTGGTGAATTCAGAAGTTATCATTGATCTTTCTTTATAGTAAGATACTCAACGTGTTAGTAATTTTTCTAGTGAATAAATGTGGCACGAAAGGCTTATGGAGCCTCCTCTGTCACAGATCTGCGTCCCCTCCCCTCACCTGTAGAAAGGTTAGCTTTGAAAGAGATAAAAGATCTTCCTTTGATATAGAAGGAAAGAAAATAAATCAGGATGCTCAGAAATGTAGTAGAGTGCGAGCTGAGAGAGAAGAAATCAGATGGTTTGAACTCAGTGAAGCAGAGTGGTAGAATTGTGTTTGGATGGGATTGGAGGTTTGAAGAGTCTGGAACAGTGCCAGTCACTGTGATGAAGATGTCAACCATGAGAAATGCACAAGGCATAACTGAGTTGAGAGTGTTAATTTGTAGAAAACCCAAATTGTATGGTTGGGATTTTTGTTTGTTTCTTTGTTTTTTCCTTTTTCTTACATTTCTCTACAGTCTGAGAATAGGAAAAAATGGAGCTAAGTAGAAGAATATGTTAGGTCAAGAAGATGTAAAAGGTTCCAGGGTACTATATAAAGCAGTGCTACTCAGAATTTGCTGTGACTACTTGAAGCATCAGCACTACCTGGGAACTTGTGAGAAATGCAGATTTTGGGGCCCCTATCTCAGACTTAGTAAATGGGAATTTCAAAGTGGGGCCCAGCAATTTATCAAACAAACTCTCTAGGTGATGCCAAGGAATACCTGACGTTTGATCTAGATCGTTATTGGTAGGTCTGATCCAGGGATCCTGGATAAGTGGGGAGGCACGTAAGAACAGAAGTGTTTCAAATGTGGGCGGAGGACTGAGGGAAAGGGGCAGATTCAGAAGAGAAGGGACAAAGAGGGGTTTGTAGTTGGAGATACCCGCTGTACAGATGAATGTCACTATATGTCCAGCTGCATGTTTTCCCTATTTACTATTCACAGTGGAATATTGTGATGTAACAAAAATAGGTTTAGACTTATTGTAGATATGTGTTTATCCATTGTTAAGCAGTTCTGTAATTAGTCAAAAGATTTTTTTTTTAATCTTTATTAATTTAAACAGATTGGGATGAAGATTGCTCATGGTATCTTTGCAAGTCTTTTGAAACATGCTCTCAGTAAAGGCTTGAGAAGAGGCTAGATTTATTTTTCTTTTAAACTCAGTGTATTTTAATATGTAAAATAATACACTTAGAATTATTTGGAATTAGTACTACAGAGAAATTTACTGGTATTAGAATTTTTTTTTCACATTTTACATTTTCACTTAGGGAAAAATGGCTCTACTTTTTCTTGACTCTTATGTTTTTTATTTGGTAAAAGTTAAAACTCATTTTCAAAAATTTGAATTAATTATACATTTATTACTTCTATAATAGTTTTAATCTTTTAATTTTCAGATCGATGACACAGATGCCATGGAAGATGTGCATTCTCTGCTCACTGACGTCCCTCCTCCTTCAGGTGAACAGAGAAAAATTAACCGGAGATGAACCTAGTTTTACATACAGTAATTTAGTTTGTAATTGTTATAGTACTAACCTTATTTTAAACACCTTATTACAGCATCACATGCTGTCATAAGCATCACTTTGCTGCTCCATGGCTGAAAATACATAATTTTAAAATAGATTAGGACTGAGGTGGAACTGATTTTTAACCCTTTATTTATGCTTATATATGAAAAAAAATGATGATAATTTATTGGGATGGTTTAAAGTTTCCTGAAGGTATGGAGTTTAGGAAAAAGAATTAGGCGTTTGGGATTCAATCCCTGTACCAGCCAGCAAAAAAGGAAAAAACAAAAGAAAAGGGAAAAAGGATGAAGGGTTTTACAGTTCAGACTTCATGTAATAAATGAAAAATGTTATTCTTTAACACAAAAATAGATGAAATATTATCATATATTTTAATTATAATTTATTTTGACAGGATTTTATAGTTGTAATACAGAAATTATGCCTGGTATAAATAATTGGACATCTGAAATACAGGTAAACCTTTTATTCTCAATTTTAAGCAAATACCACATGTTATTTTAATATGTTCCATTTAAAATATCTTTTTTTTTTACTTCCTTATTACAATTAAAATGCTATCCTATTTGAGACCACATTAATTATTATTGTTCAATTATTTGGCAATTTTATCAGCTCTTTACAGTATTTAGTTAAAAATAACAAAATGACATGTTGTTATATCACCCTACACTTAGATGTTCACTTCAGTAAGAGTAATCAGATTAAGCAGCCTGAACCTGACTAATCAAGCTCTCAATAAGAACTTTAATGATCTCTGTGAAAATTTGCTCAAGGTAGGAACCTTCAGACTGACTAAATTGTATTTTAATCTCCTAAGAGTCGTAAAATTTTAAAAAGTGTATTGTCTGAATTGTCTGTAATACCTTACACAGTTGTGGTGTGGGCTGAATTACTTTTATTTACCTATCAATTTTACCTCTGTCATCAGGTGAGATGCTGACGTCTTCTCCCTCTTGATATAGTGTACTATAATAAGCTATAGTTTAAGTTAGTTAATAGCTTTAAATTTCATAAAAATCCAGTGTATATGTGTAAATTTAAAACTATTTCTTATTTTATTTTCTATGTCTTATTGACAAATAGGATTAAATCTTATTATCTGCTTAAATATTAAAAATGTATTCTTAATGTAAGAATAGACAAAACAGAAGTGGACTAGTTTTGCTTTAATCTTTTTAACTTTTCATTTGCCATAATATAATGTGCATTAAGAAAACCAGCTTTTATAAATTTTTAAATAAAAAAAAGTGACATTACTAATATTTTCTATGTGTAGAGCCTGTATTTTAAACTACGATCTATGATCCCCTGCTGCCTTTGCCACGTAAATTTTACGGTATCTCTGCCTGAAGATGAATTAATTCAGGTAATTAAGATTAAGCCTATTATCAAAGAAGATTTCTAGCTTTTATCTGATCATTTTGGGTAGTATAATTTTGCCATAATTAAATAACTTAAGCACACACTGTTTTACCTCAGAATATTTTAAAACATATATTAGTATGAATCAGACCACATGTATTTCATTTTTCTGAACTCTGGTTATCTGAAGGTGGAATCATGTGTATTCCAGCATATATACAATAGGATGTGTACTCATCAGGTAGGATTTCATCTACCTTCCCGTCTTTTAGAGAATGTTCTTGAGCTCTTTCTGGAATATCTAGATTTAGGTATACATGTTGGGCATATTTGTGGTTTGAACACCTGAGTTTACATATAATTCTGGTTGAGGATCTTAACCAGGAGAGGCAAATTAGCCAGTTGGTATAGGTTGTTCCATGGTACTGAAAAAGATTTGTAAAAACCTTAATTTCACAATGGTTATTTTGCTAATTATATTGTTTCTGTTATTCTAGGTTACAGTCACAGCTGTTGCAATAACTTTTGACAAAAATCAGGCTTTACAAACCACAAAAACACATGTTGAAAAGTCATTGCAAAGAGGTAAGCCTTTGATGGATAGGAAGTATAGTTTGTGTTTGTTTGCATTATAGCTCAGTGATAAAATATAGTGGACAGGTACATTAAATAAATGACTTGTTTCTTGACAAGGTATTTACCACTTTTTCTGTTCATCTTTATCAAATAACTGTATGGATAAGCATATGGCTGATTTGATATTTTTCACACATGACTAGTAGATGGTTGACTGGTATTTACATTAGGGAATGCTGTTTTTTAGACTTAGATTATAGTATATTAATTCTGTAGTAATTTAGGGGTTCCTATCCTAAGATCTCTGGTGAAGTCTTCAAGGCATCTGAGAATTATTGATGTAGTAAGCAAAATTTTTGCCTACATATTTTTCTCAGGAAAAGTATCATAGTATTCAACAGATTCTCAGAGGTGTCCTTAATCCAGTACAATTTGGGAAGTACCATTCTTAGTATATTTCAAAGAAACCTAAATTATTAGAAACTATTTATGTGTTCTGAAAAAAACAGGAGGGGGGATATAGTACTTTCCAAAGTTTAAATGACTTATTGGCTAAATAACATGTTCATGATTAGTTTAAACTTTTTAAAAGTTGATGATATGCCACATATATGACATTGATAAAATTTGAGCATTGACTTAATGTCAGATAGACAGGTGTACTAAACAGTATGTGTTCAGATATTTATCAAACAAGATAGATATTAACTGGTTTCAGTATCATAGAAACCAGTAGGTACAAAGTTTACGATAATAATAATTACTATTGAGTGCTTATTATTTGCAAGGCACTGTGGTAAATGATTTACAGGTATTAATCTTCTAAAGTCTCAAAACCAGGGAAGGTAGCACCACTCTTAACATCATGCAGATGAAGGGTCCCCATGGGAGAAACCAAAGACAAAATAACCAGAATAAATTGGGGTAGAGGTGAGGGTGGGAAAAAATACATACATATATATATATACACATACTCAAATACAGTCATGTGCCATATAATGACATTTTGGTCAGTGATGGACCGCATATACAACGGTGGTCACATAAGATTATAACAGTGATACTATACAGCCTCGGTGTGTAGTAGGCTATACCACCTAGATTTGTGTACCTACAATCTGATGTTTGCACAACAACAAAATTGCCTAACGACACATTTCTTAAAACATATCTCTGTCATTAAGTGACACATGACTATATTATATGTGTGTATGTTACAGATTATTAATTTTTAAAATGTTAGTAATAAATTATTACTAAATAACTGGTGTTTTTCTTGCCTCTCAAGCCTCTACAGATAATGAAGAACTTTTGCAGTTTCCACTGGAACTCTGTTCAGATTCACTTCCTTCTCATCCTTTTCCACCAGCTAAAGGTTGGTTAAGTAAGGGAAATGCAAACACAAATCATAGTTTCTAGTTTCTTTCACTTGCTTCTTCATTATAGAGAATCTTACTTAATCTCGAGAAGAAGATTTGTTCTTCATTCTCTCACTGTATGTTTCTTCACGTTCATAAAGGGGAGAAAGTAGTGTTCCTCTTATTTTAATTTCTCAAGTAACTTTACTATAAATTTTTAAGGTAATTTTTCATATGATATTCCATTCTCATACCTCAAATGTATTAAAGTGTTATTTTCAGATATTTGGACTTCCCAGCATAACTATTTACACATAGTATATTTGGTATTTATATTATATTTGGTAAATTATATTTCAAGCAACAACCAAGCCTTTACAAAAATGTTTGTATTTTTATAGATAGCAGAACGCTTGTTTTCTTCAGATGATATGTGGAGAGGTTTTGAGTGGAGATAGTACAAGGAAAAAAGAGATGAGCTTCCTATCTTTTGTGTGCCTTGCCTTTAATTGAACAACGTTGTTATGTACTTATAAGATACTGCCAGTTTTTTCCAGTGCAAAATGGTTGCCCCTTAATTTAATAGCAGTATATCTATTTTTGATCTGTACAATCTTCAGAGAAAATTGAAAGGTATTTTTTCCATTTCTTTTCTGATTTCAGTGTAGTTTTTATTATAAAAATTTTCAAAATCACTGTACCTTATTTTATAGTATTACATATTTGATGAATGTTTTTTTCCTAAATTTTTTATTCTGAGAAATGATATGTTCGTTATTTAAAATCAAGTCAGCTGTTCTAATTTTAATATTTTGTAATATAAGTGAAATTATTTCATGACTCCTACTTGTTAATTATTTTATCTGGTACCAAATTATGTATAATACAGAATAGTTTTATATAGAATCTTTACTAAATCAGTGCAGGGCCTATCTGTGTAGATAAGTAGATCTTGTCTCATAGTTTGAAGATGAAAAGAAAAGCTCCTTTCAGATACTGAACTTTCTAACACGGTGACTATGGTCCCCTTTCCTTTTTGTCATCTCCTAAAATTCTAATTTAGAACTCCATAGAGAATTTTAACATACCTTAACTTCCTTGAAAAACAGAGAGGAAAAACCAAATTCAAAGGTGATCTGAGTTCAGATTTATGAATTAAATATGGCTTCCAGAACTGAAAGCAGAACTCTCAAGAATGTTTCTTTTTTTTTTTTGTCTTTTTCGTGACCAGTAAGGGGGTCGGCCCTATGAAGAAATTCTTTAACCCCAATAAAGGGTCGACCCCGTGGTGTACTTGGGAGAGTGCGGCGCTGGGAGTGCAGCAACGCTCCCGCCGCGGGTTCGGATCCTATATAGGAATGGTGGGTACGCTCACTGGCTGAGCGCGGTGCAGGCGACGCCAAGCCAAGGGTTGCGATCCCCTTACCAGTCATGAAAAAAAAAAAAAAAAAAAAAAAAAAAAGAATGTTTCTTGAACTCACTAGATAGCAAGTGTTTTCTTTTAAAACACCTACATTATACAGAAACTGGTCATTTATGCAGGCTTAGTTCCAAATCACTTTTAGGGACCATTTCATTTATCCTTACCTTGCAATGGGGGCCTAAAAACCCCAAAAACCTAATCAACCAAAAAAGATTTTGTCAATTGCTAACCTATAGGAATATATATATAGGACTATAAATATATAATCTATAGGAATAGATTTGTAGATGTGGGGGTCCCTATTAGCTTGATTTATAGTGTTATTACCTACTGAACTCTGAGGAAGATTAGATTTAGGCTGCTGGTTTGCCTTATTTACACTGATAACTTACAGCTTCTGCAGTAGCTTTCAGTTTTTCAAAGGTAATTATAAATTATAACTAGTGCTTATGTGGTCATTAGTATATTTTTGTGAAAAATGATACTTTATGAACTAAAGAACAAGGAAAGAAGAATTTGAGTAGAATAAATCATATTTGAACAAGACCTAAAATATTTGTGACTAATTTTAGGGAGCATGGAGAGGGGCCATCAGGTGGAGTAAAAAAGTAACAGACTTGGGTTCTCTTCTCACACTGATAAGGTGTGAGAACTTGGGCCAATTACTAAACCTCTCTAAGCCTCAGTTCCTCATGTGTAAAACGTGAAAGGTTAAGATTCTTTCTAACCTTTAAAATTCTGTGATTCCTTGGGTTTCTGTAGTTTATGATTCTTCAGTTAACATATTCATATAATTTAAAAAGTAGATCAAATCTAAATTAGTGACTGAGGGTAATTAAGTTAAATGAAATGTTTACAAATAGCTTCTAATCAACTAAATCAATAATTTTTAAACTCTGCTCTACTCCAAACCATAGGGGTTTTTCCACAGGTGCCTCATGGCCTTCCAGGATGCAGGGTAGGAGGGAGTAGAAAAGGGTGGGGAGTGAGAGGATAGGTCTCCGGATCCCCTACCTCTAAACTTAATCTGTTTCGATTCAGTGTGCTTTTATGTATTGGTCTTCTATATACGATTGTATTTGAAGAAAGGGTTTCAAAAGGTTTGAAAACCACTGAGTCAGATCATGCCACCTTTATCATCATCATCATCATTATCAGTATCATCACATCTAACACTAATATATGTAAAACTTTTTACACTGTGTGCTTAACTGCAAGACTTATGTACTTCTCCTTGAATGTTACACTTTAAAATCATCACTAAACACTTAAAAGTGTATCTCTACTGTTTTGTAAATAGTTTTGTAGTTTTGTAAGTTGTGGTTTATGTTGCATGCTCATTTATTGTCTATTCTTCCTCAAGACTTTCAGGAGGACATGGGCAAAATATATTTTTAAGTTATCTCAACGTAATTTGGAAGGTTTGTGGGTAAGATGGGTTTTGAAAAGGTCTGAAGAATGTAGTAATAGAGTCTTATAACATGAGTGGAATAAGTGAGTGTTTTTACATGAAGGAAGGCTTTTAATAGAGATTAGAAATGTCTGGAAAAATTTAAGGGTAGCAATTTAGAGGAAACAGTCAGGAGAGAGAAGGGTAAGAATGTTAGGAATAAATGCTCAAACTGTGTGTGCTTTCTTGTATGTAACCACAGAGACTTAAAAGTCAACTATTAATACCAGTAAATAAGTGTATAGTTTTTATAGTTTTATTAAGTTGGTTAGCTAAGCTGATAGTTTTTTCTTTTTTTAGTTCCAACAACTTTGAATTCTAGTTTATATTTCACGTTCTTATCACAGATAGGATGATTTGTTAAAACTTTTCATTTTCTTATAGGTTGACAGGGAGAGTAGTTTCAAGAGCTAAGCATAGTATATTAAGATTGCCATCTTTTCACTTGTAGATAAACCTTTCATTATATTTTTGTGTTATCGAAATGGGTGAATGTCATGGGAAGAAATGATGTTGCAATTACATGTATCCTAATTCACTGTGTAGAGTGAGCCTGGGCCTGAATTGTCCATCCATGTTCAATTTTTTCTTTCCATCATTTATTATGTTTGGTTTTGTTCTTCAAAGTAACAAAATAGTTTGATGTGTGTCTAAATTTATGGTTGATTTGGTGTTACCTTGGTAGTTATCATGATTTTTTTTATTTGAAATATTAAAAGGTGCTGAGCTATTAAATAGCTTCAATAATTTCTTAAAGGATATTATCCTGGGAAGGTCATCAAAATTCTTTGATGAATACTGTAAGGAATTTAGATGATGTGGCATCAACATAAAAATTTATGTTCATATGAAGCTGTGTTATAAGAAAAAAGATGGCTGTAGCAAACTTTTTATACCACTTTCATAATGTTTTTTTCTCTCATTATTAATATCCACACCTCAGTTTTTCTCTGAATTGGTTTTCAAGAGACTTTTAAAATGATATGTGTAGAGAAAAAGAGAGCAAATCTAGTAAAAATGAGGAGTGTGGGTGAAGGTAATCTGGGTGAAAAGTAAAAGATGAGTAAGATTTTTCTTATAGACTGCAAATGATCTTAAGAATTTTATGTATGTAATTTTTGTAAAAGGTTAACATATTCCTTTAGATAAATGTCTGAAGACCTACATCCTGAGATATTAGTTACTGTATTGTAGGGCTTACGAAGTTAGATTAGACAAGTGTATGTGAATCATATACCACTTTAAATATATTTCAGATACTTAATAAATCTAATTTATAATAGGACAATAGCTTTCATTGAATTACTGATAGTTTAAAGCCTTTAAAAGGGTTAATTAGGTCAGTTTTAGTTTCTATATGCTGTTAAATGAAACTGTATAGGAGAAAATTTTTTTTTTTCTTAAAAGATGACCGGTAAGGGGATCTTAACCCTTGACTTGGTGTTGTCAGCACCACACTCAGCCAGTGAGCGAACCGGCCATCCCTATGTGGGATCCGAACCCGGGGCCTTGGTGTTATCAGCACCGCACTCTCCCGAGTGAGCCACGGGCCGGCCCTAGGAGAAAATTTTTTTATACCTACCTCGTTTTCTGCTTTCATTTTGCTTTATGCCGGGGTGATTTCCTCATGTTCAGTGTATAAGCTGTAGGCTGGCAGGAGTACTCTTCTTCATTGCATTAACTGCTGACTAATGTGGCAAGCATAGGTTAAAGTCTGGATTTCAATATAAAAGAAAACAAGTTGGTTTATACCCACAATGCATTGTTCTCCATAATTACATGTCCACATCGGGAGTTCTTCATCTTTTATTTTTACTTAATCTATATCTTTATTTTTCTAAGAGTTACCTTTTATAAGTAAAGGGAGGGAAATGTGTGAGAAACTCACCCAAGAAATGGGAAAGAAGGAAGGAAGGAAGGAAGGAAGGAAAGAAAGAGATTATGAAGACATAGGGATAAAGAATCTTTACCTCTCTAGCTTCTTCAAGGCAGCTTGAAGACAGTGAAGTCTGGAATTAGAGGAAGGAAGAGTGAGAAGCAAATAAAAATTGAATTGGGTTACTGACAGAAAACAGAGGTTATTTGGAAGGGAAGATCCAAAGGATTAGAGTAAGAAAAGGAGTGGATATCTGGAAACAGAAACAGGAAAATGAAAGAAGGGGACTGAAGAAGAATGATACATGGTTTAGGATGTTCTGCACCTCTAGGTGCAGAACTTAAATGACCCAAGTAAAGAAGTTAATTGTCTTTGTCATCTAATGTATGTAATACCTATGTGTTGTAGTTGATTTTTTCCCTTGTGAGCTATCCAAATCCAAGCTATTTCTATCTTTCTTTATGCTTTAATAATTTATAAGTATAATCAAATTTCATTATTAATCCATCAGTATTTGAATACCATTATGGATAAAGTTTATACTGAATGTTTAGACATATCCTTTGTCTTAGTCATTAAGCCAGATTTTATATTTATAGGGCATTGCTAATCAATGCATTATTGATTGATGGAAATGCCTAAAGGAACATAAAACCCAATTTTTGATCATAAAATAACCTAAAACTGAGAATGTTTAAATAGAAAAATAAAGCATAAATTTTAATGACTCCAGATCGCATGTATTTTAATCTGCCAGAGAATCTTTTCAGAATTTATAGGAATGTTTTCAGATTTAGTTATTTTTCAAGATGTCCAGATAAGATTGTCTCATATTTTTTAATTATTCAGAGCAAAGATGATCTGTAAATTCTAATAATGTAAAGTGAATTGTTAGTTAAAAAGAGTTAGTGGTCAGTGTTGAATTTTTTTACAGCTGTCTTAGGTCAGTTTTTTGCTGCTATAATAATAGCTGAGACTGGGTAATTTATAAAAAACAGAAAGTTACTGCTTTACAGTTCTGGAGGCTTGGGAAGTCCAATATCAAGGTATTGGCATCTGGCAAGGGCCTTCTTGCTATGTTATCACATGGTAGAAGGGCAAAAAGAGAGAGCAAGAGGGGATCAAACTCACCCTTTTATAATGGCACCAATCCTACCCATGAGGGTGGAGCCCTCATGGCCTATCACCTCTTAAAGGTCCCACCTCTTAATACCATTACAATGACAATTAAATTTCAGCTTTAGTTTTAGAGGGGACAAACATTCAAGCCACAGCAATAGCTAACCAATACCTTTGTCATTTGTTATATCAAATTATTTAGGAGAATGGAGAAATTTCATAAACTTTAGAAGCATTGGAGAATGTATAATTGAGAAAAGAAGAATCCTTGCCACTTTTTTTTTTTTTTTTTCATCAATATTGCTAGTTCCCACTAAACTACTTCTCACTTGGCTTAATTTCCCTCCCCACAGTACTTGTGATATACTGGTAGCATGCACTAAGAGAAAATAAAATCTTAGTCCTATTTGCTTCCCTGAATTTCTAGGGTCATTTATTTGGGGATAACAGTTACTTAAGGTGACTTTTTTAGAAAAGCAAAATAATCTTTTTCTTGTATTAAATGGGAAGGAATTCATAAGAGAAGGGACTGCTGTGTGGCGTGATTGAGACTCTCTTTGCATCCAGAATGGGGATCTAACATAAGAAGTGTTTGTTTCAAACTCTTCCGCATTGGGATACAAATGGCACACGACTGAGCATTAACTCCTTAACAAAGCTTGAAAGACTTTTAATGAGATTTCTGCATGTGAATAATGAAATCTGGTGTCTTTTATTTATTATTGACCCAGAGATTGCATGTTCTTTAGGTTTTTGCCAGTATTACCAGTTTGCCTGTGAGCCAGGCTTTTTGACCTTCCATTTTGAAAAGACTCTTACTTGAGAAGCCAAACTGTAATCAGAAGGAGCAGAGGAACTGAGAGTCTGAGAACATTAGATATGTGAATATTCAAACCATTCTGAGGTGCCAGTGTTCACCTGCTTCCAGGACCATCTCATCTCGGGCCTTTTCTCTGAGAGAAAAAACAAGATCATGTGTTAAAAGATGCACCTGCTCTCCTTAAGAGAGACAAAAAATTTTCCCTTAACCTTTCCCTGAAGAATATCTCCAACTTATAAACTTTGTTTTTTCAGATTTTAATTCAAATGCATTCATATTTGAGAGCAGGGAATAAACATTTTGCCTCCCTTTTTCCCCTCTTCCCTACCCTTTATAATTTGGGGGTGGGGGGATGAATAAATGCACATAATGAGAAATTTGAATATGTACTATAAAAATGTTACAGTCCAAAAAAAAGATTCCTTCTCCCTTCATTTTTCTTCCCAAGAGGCAACTACTCTTAAGAGCTGATTGTTTGTCTTGGCAAAGATATTCTAGTCATCCTTTTTTTTTTTTTTTTTTTTTTTTTTTTTCCGTGTCCGGCAACGGATCGCAACCCTCAGTGTCGCCCCCGTACTGGACCGGGACTGGCAACGGGATTGCAACCCTTGGCGTTGCTCCTGCGCCTCGCTCAGCCAGTGAGCGGGAACCGGTCTGTATGTGGGATCCGAACCCTCGGGCGGGAGCACCGCCGTGCTTCCCAAGCGGCGCACTATCCAGTGCGCCACCGGGCCGGCCCTCTAGTCATCCTTTTTAAGAACACAAATATTTTACAGATCATTTTGTACCTTGTATTTTTGCACCCAGTACCTTAGAGATGGGAACAGATACTTGTGTTTAAGTAAGCTCTTTCTGTGTGTATTTTCCATGAAATCATACACAGTTGCTACTAAGGAATTCCATATTACCCAGACAATATCGAGAAATAGAAGGAAATTTAATTTTAGTAATTTTCAATTTTTTTTTAACTATTCCTCCCCAGACCTGCATTTTTAAAAATCTCACAAAATTCCTAATGCCAACTATACTTTCTATAATTGTACATCCACCAAATCTATACTGCACAAGACGTATGAGAGTCCTGGGACCCTCCTGGGATACATAAGCCTGGGATAGGCCAATTGCTTTTCCAGTTTCTGCATTGAGTTTGTTTCTGTGCTAAGCTGTCCCTAAAGACCTGGTAAGCCTCTGAATGTCAAGCCTATTCTGGGCTTCTTCCTATAGGTTCCATCTCCTCTCGGACTTCCAAAGCTCCTCAAGATTCTAAATCAGGAGGACTCTTTCTGTCTAGATCTACTGTCTGCAGGCTTGATGGTCAGGGCATGTGCATAGCTTGGTGCACTCACAGGCATCTTGTGGACCCCATGTAGTGATCCCTTTTATTCATCAGCTCTGTGCTCTGAGAGGAATGTCAACTACTGTACACTCTCCAGTATCAGCTAGTGGTCACTCACTTTATGAAAATGGTAAGGAGTCGGGGGATACTTCCATTACACCCAATTAGCAGAAACTTTCTGTGCAAATCGTATTTTTGAAAAGTTTAACTTTTATTAATTTTATTCCCCAAATATCAGTACATTAAGTAGAGATCAAAATATACAAGGGTACTTCAAAAAGTTTGTGGAAAAATAGTATGGCAAGATAGTAGGAATCCTTCCATGAACTTTTTGAAGTACCCTCGTATACTTAGTTTATAGTTAAAAAAAAAAAAACTGACCGACCCAAATTATTCTGTTTTTCATGAGTTATTTACAAATTGGCTGCACTGTTCTTTCAGCTATAAAATTCTTTGAAATAAAAATTTAAATATGCTAGTGTGACTACAGCATGAACATTAAAAATAGGGTTTTTTTAATGGTGCTGTTTAAATTTGCACAATACTTTAAATATCTGTAATAAACATATAAAATATCAGGGAAAATTCTGGATGCTGCTTTCATGAGATTACTGGAAAGGGAGTTATTCTAGTTTGGGATGCCTAGTTATTTCTGTGGAGATCAGGCAGTTTTTAGTTCCACATAGTCTGGATACCACCAGAGGGAGCTGTCTGTAGTGAAGTCGTTGAATAAAGAGGTGGGGGTGAGGAGGCTTATAGCTCTGAAGCAGCTTGTTTTATATGTGAAGCGTAGGTCATTACCTTGTCTTTCATTTTTAATCTTGCTGGCTCCTGCCCACAAACATTTTTCTTTCATGTTTCATTTAAAATACTGAATCCAACACTTTTCTCTGCTTGGTCTTCTCACATCCTGCTTTCATCCTACTAACATTTTGTTACTGTGTTTATATTTTCTTGTGACTACACAGTTTCTGAAACTTTTTGTATTCTAGTAAGCACGTAGCCTTTCTTGGCATGGTATTTATTAACTGAGCTAGTTTTCATATATCAATAGAAACTGCATTTTAAACCTAAGTGTTTCTATTTGGTTTGCTTTTGTAATGAAGCCATAAAGATTTCCTCCTATTCCTGTGGCTTGTATTAACAAACAACAAAGAAGAGATGCAGGCTTGTACGTAGCATCCAAGCTAATGTTGTTCGTATTGTCTTATTAGAACACCTGGAGAGTGCAAGTTCTAACTCAGGTATACCAGCTGCACAGAGAGGTGAGTTTGTCTAATTAAGCAAATAGTCACCAAGGGTATGAAATTCTAGTTTGGTGGTGCATAAAAGTACAGATATTGAAGAAATGCACTAGACAATGGAATAGACACCAAACTATGGCTTTATTTTAGTTAGAATGCATTTTTCTTATAATAATTAAACTAATATTTAATTTTTCAGAATTTTAATAGTTTCCCAGTTTCTAAAAATAAAATGCTAGCTCTTTAACTTTTTTTTTTTTTTTTTAGCTTAGCAGTAGTAAAAGTTATTCTTTTTTAAAAGGAGAACTTGTTAGGCTCACATCTGCTCCTTCCCCTGTATTACCAGAGGCTTTGCTGCCAAAAATCAGACAAGGAAACAATATTGGCAAAAATGCCCCTTTGGCTTTCCTGTTACTGATGATGGAAAGAAGATATTTTAATAGAAGATAAATCAACTAGTGATTTTTTTTTCATGTATTTGTCAACATTTGATTCTTATTTTTATTTTTGATTTTATGGTAAAAATCGGGAAGGGAATTATTTACAAAGTGTAGATTGTAAATTAAAGTCCTAAAATAGAAACAACTAAAATATTGTAAATTAAAAAGAATAAATAAAGTTATTTAAAGCACAGTATGTGATCCTTTCTTTGATGTTTATGTTGGACTCCACTTATGCTCTCCCTAACCAAAAATGCTCAGCCAGCTCACTGAGAACTTGGTTTTGGACAAATCAGTGTCTAAAGCTTGACTCTTTACTATCTCTCTTTATCTGACTTGAAAAGTATCGTTCTTTTTCTAAGTTATCGTTAAATTACGTCATCGGAAGGAGTGTTTTGACGAGTAAGAGACGTCATCCATATTTTTTCTTTGTTTTTTCTTTTGTTTTCTGTCTGTGTTTTCAGCAACGTCAGTTGATTACAGTTCCTTTGCAGACAGATGCAGCAGCTGGATAGAGCTCATTAAACTGAAAGCTCAGACCATAAGGCGCGGATCAATTAAGACAAGTAGGCGGATGTTTCTACCACATTATGATGATCTGAGAAGCATATCCCTGATTTCCCAGTGGTGAAGGCTAGACCTTACTACTCAGTTATAACATTGCCAATCAATCACGAATTGGAGTGTGAAAGCTGCAGAGTCTGATGGTCATTTAGGAAAAGTTAGTTGAAGGACCTTTAGATTTGTTAATTTTAACTATAGAATTGTGTTTTTAAAATTTAACTTTTTGTGAAGGTATTTTTTAAAAGTATATAAATAGATGTATCCTTTTAGATGGAAGGACATTACCAGTTCTCTTATTGAAGAGATGCCCTTCCGGGACCCAAGGTACTATTTAGCATATGGCATCTGTCAGTTTACTTGATTTGGTATCCAGAAGGCTAAAATAACGAAGAATTTTTTGAGGGAAAATGGTTAACTCTTATCTTACTGAGAGAATCAGGATCATTACTTATATATTCTTTGTACATACTTTGTGTTTTTGTAGACCTTGAGGTAAATATATTTGAGTGAAAGATTTTATATATGTAGTACATTAAAAGGGAAGGAACTCTATTTTAGAGGAAAGAACATAGGATATGGAACCAGCCAGATCTGATATTGAATCTTAGAAGTGCCGTTTTAACAGTTGTGTAGCCTTGGGCAAGTTATTAAACTTCTCTGAGCCTCAATTTCCTCATGTGTAAAATGGGGATGATGATATGTATGATGCTGGGTTGTTACAAGGATTATAAGTATAATACATATGTCTGGCTTGTAGCAGTCATTTAATAAGTGGTAGCTGTTATTCTTTGTTACTTTATAAATAATCAACTTTTAGACAGCCAAGGTCATTTGATAAGTTTTTAAAATTATGAGTTTGTTTAATCAAAATGGTTTGGAAAAGCAGTATATTACAACTAGTTAACATAAGGTTTATCTACAAGTTGACAGTGATGAAGTCATCTGAAAAAGATGGAAGAAACCATACTGGGAAATATAACAACTTTCACACTCTCCTTGTAATAATTTGTTTCTACAGCAGATAATTTTAATGCTCTGCCGCTTTTTCTTTTTCTTCACTTTATAACTGATCATTGTGTATTTAGCTACACTGCATCAACATTTTCTTTTGCAGGAATGCCATTTTTCTTCCAAAAGAATTCCATTCCAGCATTTTCTCATTTGTTTTTCTTTCTCTCTTTTTTAATTGCATGCAGTGCATGATAATTTCTTTTCTTTCATGACATGGCTTCGCCTCACAGACAGCTGAATGTTGTCACCACTTATTTGGAAACCTTAGAGAATAATCGAGTTACCAGTGTCTGTTCTTAATGTTTTCTCTTCTTTCTCCAATTTTAGCTGTGACAGTTGAAAAAGCAAGTCCAATGGCTGAAGGAAATTTCCGAAGTCGTTCTGCTCCCCCTTGTGCAAATTCCACAGTTGGGGTTGTTAAGATGACACCTCTTTCTTTCATTCCTGGAGCAAAAATTACCAAATATCTTGGGATAATTAATATGTTTTTCATCCGGGAAACCACTTCTCTTCGTGAGGTAATTTTAGAGAAGTTGTTTTATTATTTTTTTTGAATTTTCTCTGATTGAAGATTTAGTAACAAAACCAAACAAATTTCAATTATTTTGTGCCAAAATGACATATATGTGTTTTCGTGTATTTATTTATAATTTAATAACCTATCTGGATTGATTCTAAGTTAGAATTACCAAATTTCATATAGCAGCTAGTGTTATCACATGAGTTGTGTTAGGTGTAAACCCATTTATTGTTAGAAATTCTAGGTCCTTGTCACATAGTAAATAAAACAAATAAAATTATCTATGTTTGGCTAGAGGTTTAAAACAGCCCTGAAAGTACGGCTTAGTTTTCTTAGTAGTTATTTGTTTGAGATATAGTCAAATAGCTATTTTTTTTTTTTTTTTTTTTGTCTTTTTGCCGTGTCCGGCAACGGATCGCACCCCTCAGTGTTGCCCCCGTACCGGACCGGGGACCGGCAACGGGATCGCAGGCCTGGGCGTTGCTCCCGCGCCTCGCTCAGCCAGTGAGCGGGAGCCGGTCCGTATGTGGGATCCGAACCCTCGGACGGGAGCGCTGCCGCGCTTCCCAAGCGGCGCACTATCCAGTGTGCCACTGGGCCGGCCCGTCAAATAGCTATTTTTTTTTTTTTTTTTCCGTGTCCGGCAACGGATCGCACCCCTCAGTGTTGCCCCCGTACCGGACCGGGGACCGGCAACGGGATCGCAGGCCTGGGCGTTGCTCCCGCGCCTCGCTCAGCCAGTGAGCGGGAGCCGGTCCGTATGTGGGATCCGAACCCTCGGACGGGAGCGCTGCCGCGCTTCCCAAGCGGCGCACTATCCAGTGTGCCACTGGGCCGGCCCGTCAAATAGCTATTTTTAAGGGATCACATTTAGAAATAGCAGGGGGCTGTATTATAGATACATAATTTAGATCTTTTGTTTCTTCCCTCTGAAAAAGAAATGAGGCTACTCATTTTTCACTCTCTCCAACAGTGTATGAAAATGCCATTTCTTCAAATTCTCACCTCACACTAGGTATCATTAAATGTTAATTTGTTTTTTAAATTACAGTAGTTGTAATGTTTTACTTAATGTGGTTGAAGTTCAGTATCAGAGCCAGCCTATTATATTTTTGTAACACAGGAATTTAAACTCAAGAAAAAAGAAAATTATTTTTATGTTGTGTCTGATATTATGCAACAGAGCTGGTAAGCAAATTAATATTGTGAATAGGGAAATTTTTTAATTACTGAGTTATGAAATCCAATAATCTCTTTAAATTTTACTTCAGCGGCAGCTTGTATTTTTAAAAAGTGTGTTCATTATAGAGATGACTCAGTCGTACCTTTTTTCTCATTCTTTCACCAGTAATATTTCTATACTTCATTAGAAATAACAGTTTGCATATTATCTTTAATATTACGCTCATCATCCTTCACCTAGTACAATGCCTGGCATAGAGTAAGCATAATATGTTCTTGTGTAAATGAATGAATGGCTTGTGACAGGTTATTTAATTAATTAGATGGATGCTTTTAAAAGATAAGTTAGTTTATCTTAAAAAAGTAATTTTAAAAAATCATATTCTAATTAAGTTGAGAGGGAGAATAAACTATCTTAATCAAGATATTCCCCAAGTCTTTTAATAGTGAATTAAAATAGGTGACACTTCTAAGTCCACTTAAGTTTGACAAAGAAGGTTAGATGTGAGAAACTGACATATATTATGAATTAACCTGTTCTAGTTGATCTTAGTAGCACATGGGTATCGCACTATTTTGAATCATAAAATTTTATTTTCCAAGCCTTCTCTACTGCTTAAACTGCCATACTCCACTCCAAAATATTGCATTCTGGTAGATTTCTCTTCAACAGAGACTTGTAATATTAACTGTAGGGCACAATATTCCAAGTGTTATATTAATTGCCTGATGAGTTATTTTCTTACAGTCAGTTAATGTTTTAAAAATTAATCCTCTATAGCTACTCTTTCATCAGAATTTCTTGATTTTATAGGCAGGAGGAAACTGATAAAAATAAAAGAAAAGTTGTACTAAATTATGATTGACTCAGAGGCCGGCTGAAACAACTCCCTTAATTCCTTAATTACAAAAAGAGAGCTTTACAAGACTGACGCAGGATCTTCTGGCTTTTCAGGGAGTTATCTAATAACATGGTTTTCTAACTGTGTATTCAGTTTTTCCCTTTACTTCCAGTTTAAAGTTGGAAATTTCCTCCTAGACTAAATAACACCTAGTAGTATTTGTGGAAAACTTAGGTTGAAAAATATTTTAAAGCTATTGACTAGCCTTTGGTTTCTGTTTTGCTTGTTTTTGAACATGGAAAAAGTTCTCTGAACTATTGGATTTTATTCCCTAGCAAATATGTATGGAATATTATGTGTACCTATTTAAGTAGGTGTTAGCATATGAGGGTACTTCAAAGAGTTCATGGAAAGATTCATATTATCTTTTAATTCTATTCTTCCATGAACTTTTTGAAGTACCATCGTATAGTTGCCTGCAAAACAGATGCAGTCCCTGACCTGGTGGAGTTTACAGTTTGATAGAACTGGAGCATGGTAGACATTAAAAAGATAATTGTGTAACTGATGTATAATTACTAGAGATACTAAGTAGTATAAAGAAATTGGACAGAGGCTGTCAGAGAATATAAAGTGGGAACTTAACATTTGACAGGGAAGGTATCTCTGAAGAAGCTACATGTAAACTAGGACCTGAAGGACTGAGTAATAGTTGTGTTGGAAAACTGAGTGAGAAGCCTTCAGGGACAACATGTGCAGTGCCCCGAGACAGGAAAAGTTCTTGTACATTTGAGAAACTGAAGAAAAGGCAGTTGTGACGAATATGGTTCGGAGTGGATATGGGCAATAGGGAAGTTTAGTTGTTTCTGTTTACTATCAATGTATTTGAATGATGATGAACAGGATTTGATAGAGATGCTGAAGGTGGAGGTGCGATATGAATTCCTGCTCTGCCATTTACTTACTACCTATGTAATAATAGCTGGTCATGGGCAAATTACTAATTCTGTGGGTTTCAGTTTCATCATCTGTAAAGTAAGGATAGTAAATCCCTGTCCAGACATGTGTTCAGTTTGTTTATTCATTCATGTAATAACTCCCCATTATGAGGGAAATTTAAATTATCATCTGTTATATCAAGATAATTTAGGATGTTTTAATATATATTTTTTGAGATTTTGTATAATTCCTATTATATACATACATATAGAATGATTTTTCTCGTGCATTTTTATTTAGGAAGGAGGAGTTAGTGGTTTTCTCCATGCTTTCATTGCTGAAGTGTTTGCGATTGTGAGAGCTCATGTTGCTGCATTAGGAGGGAATGCTGTTGTCTCCTACATAATGAAGCAGTGTGTCTTCATGGAGAATCCAAATAAAAACCAGGTGAGATGCAGTTAACAATCTCTGACTGGAGGAACCAGTCAATTTTCTCTCATGACCTTTCACCCCAAACCCCCTCCAGAAGAGAATTGCTGTTCAGAGCTCTTTGATCTAGACACTTAAAACATATTTTAATGTATTTATTTATAACCATGGTCATACATAGTTCAGATGCTATTTTCACATCGCAAGAGACAGTTGTTATTCTTAACTGCTTTTGGAATTTCTGCTCCTGAATTACTGTTTCCACCATCTTCTTTGGGGTGTTTGGAATATAGTGATGGCTAACTGAGAAGAGCTAAAGACATCCTTTAGTTTAGAATATGATACTGCTCAGTTTTAACTATCATGCTGGTGAAGAGTGTATCATGATGGGACCAGACTGCTTGTTTATTTCTAATAATTAATATAATTCTATGAATGGGGATTAAAGGGGTGTTGTTAGGTTAAATTTTAGAATAAATTCCTTTTATCAGTTTTGAGTTAAGATAAAAATCACTTAAAATTAAATAACTATATTAATAATATGAGATATCATAAGGGCAGTGCTTCCCAACCTGCTCCTCTTGGTGCACATCAAAAATATCGTTTGTATGACACACTATGGTAAATGCGTGAAGCTGCTTGTGGCTGGTGGTAATTGTCCCTGGGTTTCTGGCCCAGGGGACTGCCCTGAGAGTAGAAGGGATTGATACCTTGGCAGATGCACAGCTTAGAAAGCTCTAAAATAGGCTAATTACACTCATCATTCAAGCAGGAGTAAGAATAGATACATGTATATAAATATGTATGTAGATATTTTGCTCCTAGTTTTATATCTAGATAATTGTGACCAAAGGCAAATCATTTTAATTCTTAGTACCCTTGTTTTTTCATTTATAAAATTATCTTATAGTGACATTGAGATGTTGTCATAAATATGTAAGCAATTTGAAAAAACATCATGGAAATTCAAAATGGTTTTAGCTTTGAAATCATGAGGTTTAACCATTTGCTTCAGAAGCGTACTTCATTTATTAAACCCTTTTAAGTTTTTCTTGATAGTTTATACATTTTTGATACTCAGCGTATAGTGTACTCATTAATAGATACTGAAGAAAAATAGTGATGTCACAAAACTAGAAGATAACTTTCTGGTCAATTTTTTCAATGGCTAAGTTTAGTTAGAGAGGGAAGGGAACCTATGATACATCCTGGGATGATTTCTGATAGATGTATACGGGGTGTATCTGGAGCTCAGTGAGATTTCTAGATTGAAGTTCTGAATTGGGGACCAGTTTATTGATAAGATTTGGAGCCATGGAGATTGTGTGGAGTGGACAAAAATGCAGGGAAAGAAAGAACCAGAAAGGAACAGTCAGAGGTGGGAGGAAAACCACCAGAGGCTGAAAATTACCTCAGTACAGATCATTTGAAAGTGGATGTAGAATGGAAACCAGAGAAAGTACATCCTTATCAGGACTATTTGCTGTAAACGATTTGATGTGATCTGGTCATAAAGAAAGAATCACATCTTGAAATTAACCTTGTTGAACTGGACACTTCTTTTATTTTATTTTTTTTAAAGACCGATAAGGGGATCTTAACCCTTGACTTGGTGGTGTCAGCACCACGTTGGGAAAGTGAGCTAACCGGCCATCCTTATATAGAGATCCAAACCTGTGGCCTTGGTGTTATCAGCACCACACTCTCCCAAGTGAGCCACGGGCCAGCCCCTGAACTGGACATTTCTTTGTAATAATTTTATTTAGTACAATTAGATTTTTCCAGTCCTGATTAAAAAGTCCTTTTTTGCTTAATTATTTTGTATTTGAGATTGAGATTGTAGTGTGGGGCTTTCCCTGGTGTTGGATTTATATGATTTATTCACTAACTTAATTAGCATTTTAAGTGCCTCAAAATCAACTCACCCAAAACAACTTATCTTTGTGTCTCAGTTTTCTCCTCTGTAACATTGGGATAAAAATTGGGGAAGTCATGAATTAATGTATGTAATGTGCTTAGTGCCTGGTAGATAGTAAGTACCATAAAAAGTTGTTACTGTTATCTTTTAAATGTTTAAAAGCCTTTAACGACTTTTTTATTTTAAATTTCTTAAAATTTTTAATTGACATGTAATAATTGTACATATTTATGGGGTGCAGTGTGATATTTCAATATAATGTATGCAGTGTGTAATGATCAAATCAGGGTAATTAAGCATATCCATCACCTAAAACATTTATGATTTCTTTGTGTTGGGAACATTAAACATTTCTCTCTTCTAGTTATTTGAAAATATACAATAAATTATTGTTAACTATAGTTAACTATATACTGTCTGCAGTGCTGTAGGACAGTAGAACTTGTTCCTCTTATACAGCTGTGATTTTGTGTCCATTAACCAACCTATACCTCTTCCCACTTCACCATAACCTGTCCCAACCTCTTAGTAACTATTATTCTACTCTCTACTTCTATGAGATTAACATTTTTAGCTTCCACGAATGAGTGAGAACATGTGGTGTCTATCTTTCTGTTCCTGACTTATTTCACTTAACATTCTTGGTGCTCAGCTATGTTGCTGTGAATGAAAGGATTTCATTCTATTTAATGGCCGAATAGTATTCCATTATGTACATATACAAGGATACTTCAAAACATTTGTTCATGGAAAAAATAGAATTAAAAGATAATACGAATCCTTCCATGAACATTTTTTTTTTTTTTGTCTTTTTCCGTGTCCGGCAACGGATCGCAACCCTCAGTGTTGCCCCCGTACCG
Source organism: Galeopterus variegatus (assembly GCF_000696425.1). Taxonomy (NCBI): domain Eukaryota; kingdom Metazoa; phylum Chordata; class Mammalia; order Dermoptera; family Cynocephalidae; genus Galeopterus; species Galeopterus variegatus. The sequence goes on along the minus strand of NW_007727949.1, from coordinate 105,366 downwards.
GACCGGCGACCGGCAACGGGATTGCAACCCTCGGCGTTGCTCCCGCGCCTCGCTCAGCCAGTGAGCGGGAACCGGTCTGTACGTGGGATCC